>NC_079191.1:444844705-445059572 GCF_029499605.1 Hyla sarda | reverse complement strand
TTCCAGACTCTTTTGGTCCCCCTCCAGATGCCTCTGCCCCCCCCTCCAGACTCCTCCAGTACGGACATTTTTACTTACAAATTCAGACTTTTTCATTCTGGGACTGGACCCTGACGCTTCACTCTTGTCTTATATCATATTCAGTGCATTGTTTCCCATTGGCACTACTATTCCCAGCACTGCTACATGGTGTAGTGGCTTCTCCTGAGAGGGAGGCGATCACGTTCCCCATTAATTGTGAACCCGCGGTGGCCCCATTAGTTAACACATCAAGTGGCTGCATCCCGGAGGCGGTGGAGGGATTTAGGTAAGTTTAGTGAATCTCCCAGCGCGAGCATTAATGATAAAGCACCACAAGTCCCCCCCACAGGACCAGACCGCGTCCCCCCCCCCCCCACAGGACCAAACCGCATCGTCGTCCCCACAGGACCAGACCGCGTTCCCCCCCCACAGGACCAGACCGTGTCCCCCCCCCCCCCCACAGGACCAGACCGTGCCCCCCCCCCTCGCTTCATTAGGACATTCGCATTACAAATCCGGCATTTCTCTCATTCCAGGAACATTGGAGACCTGATAATCCTCAGGATTATTTAGCGTCCGGCTCCGCTCCGATGAATCGCGCTTCTGCCGCCGCCTTCACTTTCTTCTACTTTTTGATTTCTCAGTTGCTTTCAAACACGTTTACGGCGCATGAAATGAGGGAAGCGCTGAACTTCACGGACGATTCTCCACTCTCTTTATAGATCTCTGGTTATTACCTATAAAGCGACGATCACAACCTCGGCTTCTGAATTAGACCTTAAAGGGGTACTCCGGTTAAAAATGTTTTATTTTTATTTTAATCAACCGGTTACAGACAATTAAACAGATTTGTAAATTACTTCTATAGAAAAATCTTAACCCTTCCAGTACTTATCAGCTGCTGTATGCTCCAGGGGAAGTTGTGTAGTTCTTTCCAGTCTGTCCACAGTGCTCTCTGCTGACACCTCTGTCCATGTCAGGAACTGTCCAGAGCAGCAGAGGTTTGCTATGGGGATTTGCTCCTATTCTGGACAGTTCCTGATATGGACAGAGGTGTCAGCAGAGAGCACTGTGGTCAGACTGGAAAGAACTGCACAACTTCCTCTGGAACATACAGCAGCTGATAAGTGCTGGAAGAGTTAATATTTTTATGTAGAAGTAATTTACTAAACTGTGGATCTTTTTGGCACCAGTTGGTTTGAATATTCTTTTTTTTCCCCTCCGGAATACCCCTTTAATGATTTTTAATGTTTTTTGCTAAAGTATCTGGGAATTACATGGTGAATAGTTGCCTGGTTTACCCCTTAAGGGTAAATTGCACCTTAATATCTCCCTGAAGTACCTTGAAGCATGACCACAGCTGCAGTATAAAGCATGAGGGAGGACAGATCCATGTGCTGAATTTCGGGCTTTAGTAGACTCTTACCTAAACTTGGGCCATGTATAATTTTTGGGCTGAATAGAGCAACTCTACTGTTTAAAGCATGGAGGAGGAGCAGAGAAGCATTGGCCACTGCATGACACTGTTGGACACTGTTTTTAAAACAGTGTGCCTCTGGCTGTTGCAAAACTACAACTCTCAGCATGCCCGGACAGCCAAAGGCATGCTGGGAGTTGTAGTTTTGCAACAGCTGGAGGCGCACTGGTTGGGAAACACTACTCTGAGCATTGTTGGTCTCCCATCCACTGCCTAGTCCCTGATTCCTGCTGCTTAGCATGCTGGGAGTTGTAGTTTTGCAACAGCTGGAGGCGCACTGGTTGGGAAACACTACTCTGAGCATTGTTGGTCTCCCATCCACTGCCTAGACCCTGATTCCTGCTGCTTAGCATGCTGGGAGTTCTAGTTTTGCAACAGCTGGATGCACTCTGGTTGGAAAACACTACTCTGAGCGTTGTTGGTCTCCCATCCACTGCTAAACCACGATACATGCTGCTTAGCATGCTGGGAGTTGTAGTTTTTCAACAGCTGGATGCACCCTGGTTGGAAAACACTGTTGAAAGAGGAGTTATAACTATTTGCAAAATACGATGCAACCAAACTGTAGTCACTTATGATTGTTGTGCCCTAAGAGAGCAGAGCTGCAGTTTAAAGCATAGAGGGGGTAATTGGCAGCATCCAGTCCCTAAGGCCATGTTCACACGTCGGAATTCCCGTGCGGAATGTCTGCATGGAAATTCCGCTGCAGCAGAGTCTGTTCATTCTTTCAGCAGATACCACACGGAATGCATGGCTGTCTATGAGATGACGCATTAACGCGCGGTCCTAGCACTGAAATATTATGCCGGCGCCCGCAGTTTGCGGAGTGTCCGGATGGAGATTTTTGTAGACATGTGAACATAGCCTAATAAGAGGTGGACAGGCTCCCGATATACAATGCCACTAGGCACAAGTCCTTTATCATAGCCGTACCCTAAGAGAGCAGAGCTGCAGTATACAGCAGGGGGAGGACAGAACAGTAGCCTGAACTGCTTACGAGATGAGGTGGATTCCAGAATACTGCAGACTCTCTATATACAATCATCAGTGTTGTGTCCTAATACAGCTAAGCTGCAGTGTAAAGTGTGGGAAAGGGCAGAACCGCAGACTCTCTATATACACTGCTCAAAAAGGGAACACACAACACAATGTAACTCCAAGTCACTGACACTGGTGTGAAATCCCACTGTCCACTCAGGAAGAACACTGATTAACAATCAATGGAACATGGGACAGACAACACGTGGAAAGTATAGGCAATTAGCAAGACACCCCCAATAAAGGAGTGGTTCTGCAGGTGGTGACCACAGACCACTTCTCAGTTGCTATGCTTCCTGGATGATGTTTTGGTCACTTTTGAATGCTGGCGGTGCTTTCACTCTAGTGGTAGCATGAGACGGAGTCTACAACCCACACAAGTGGCTCAGGTAGTGCAGCTCATCCAGGATGGCACATCAATGTGAGCTGTGGCAAGAAGGTTCGCTGTGTCTGTCAGCGTAGTGTCCAGAGCATGGAGGCGCTACCAGGAGACAGGCCAGTACATCAGGAGACGTGGAGGAGGCCGTAGGAGGGCAACAGCCCAGCAGCAGGACCGCTACCTCCACCTTTGTGCCAGGAGGAGCAGAAGGAGCACTGCCAGAGCCCTGCAAAATGACCTCCAGCAGGCCACAAATGTGCATGTGTCCACTCAAACGGTCAGATACAGACTCCATGATAGTGGTATGAGGGCCCGATGTCCACAGGTGGGGGTTGTGCTTACAGCCCAACACCGTGCAGGACCTTTGGCATTTGCCAGACAACACCAAGATTGGTAAATTTGCCTCTGACGCCCTGTGCTCTTCACAGATGAAGGCAGATTCACACTGAGCACATGTGACAGACGTGACAGAGTCTGGAGACACCGTGGAGAATGTTCTGCTGCCTGCAACATCCTCCAGCATGACCGGTTTGGCGGCGGGTCAGTAATGGTGTGGGGTGGCATTTCTTTGGGGGGGCCGCACAGCCCTCCATGTGCTTGCCAGAGGTAGCCTGACTGCCATTAGGTACCGAGATGAGGTCCTCAGACCCCTTGTGAGACCATATGCTGGTGCGGTTGGCCCTGGGTTCCTCCTAATACAAGACAATGCTAGACCTCATGTGGCTGGAGTGTGTCAGCAGTTCCTACAAGAGGAAGGCATTGATGCTATGGACTGGCCGCCCGTTCCCCTGAATCCGATTGAGCACATCTGGGACGTCTCGCTCCATCCACCCCAGACTGTCCAGGAGTTAGGATGCTTTAGTCCAGGTCTGGGAGGACATCCCTCAGGAGACCATCCTCCACCTCATCAGGATCATGCCCAGGCGTTGTAGGGAGGTCATACGAGCACGTGGAGGCCACACACACTACTGAGCCTCATTGGGACTTGTATTAAGGACATTACATAAAGTTGGATCGGCCTGTAGTGGGGTTTTCCTCTGTGATTTTGAGTGACTCCATATCAAGACCTCCAGGGGTTAATGATTTCCATTGATAATTTTTGGTGATTTTGTTGTCAGCGCATTCAGCTATGTAAAGAGGAAAGTATTTCATACGATTAGTTCATTCATTCAGATCCAGGATGTGTTATCGCAGTGTTGAAAGACGAAATGATCCAGCACTTGGAATATTTGCAGCTTTATTGTAAATCCTCCTTAAAACAGCATATAATAAATCAACACTTCACAAGGTCTGACAAAACCTGACGCGTTTCGAGCGTATTCGGTCTTTGCCAAAAGATGTCCTCTTTTGACAGAGCGCATGCGCTCGAAACGCGTCAAGATTTGTCAGACCTTGTGAAGTGTTGACATTGTTCCATGCTGTTTAAAGGAGGATTTACAATAAAGCTGCAAATATTCCAAGTGCTGGATCATTTCGTCTTTCTTCATTGTCTGGACATGGAGAGTCTGAGTGGGGATCCGTGCACGGGACGTGGCAGGTGAGCTGGACTTTGCTATGTTATCTTAGTATTCCCTTTATGTTTTTTGAGCAGTGTACAATGCAGCCAAGTGCACGTCATTTATCATGGTTGGGTTGTGCCCTAATGTAGAAGAGCTGCAGTATAAAGTATGAACAAAAGGATGGAACCACAGACTCTCGATATACAATGCAGCCAAGTACAAGTCAATTATCCTTGTTGTGCCCCAATAAAGCAGAGCTGCAGTATAAAGCATGAGGGAAGGACAAAGCCGCAGACGCTCAATAAACAATTCAGCCAAGTGCAAGTCATGTATCATGGTTGGGTTGTGCCCTAATAGAGAAGAGCTGCAGTATAAAGTATGAACAAAAGGAGGGAACCACAGACTCTCGATATACAATGCAGCCAAGTACAAGTCAATTATCCTTGTTGTGCCCCAATAAAGCAGAGCTGCAGTATAAAGCATGAGGGAAGGACAAAGCCGCAGACGCTCAATAAACAATTCAGCCAAGTGCAAGTCATGTATCATGGTTGGGTTGTGCCCTAATAGAGAAGAGCTGCAGTATAAAGTATGAACAAAAGGAGGGAACCACAGACTCTCGATATATAATGCAGCCAAGTACAAGTCATTTATCCTTGTTGTGCCCCAATAAAGCAGAGCTGCAGTGTAAAGCATGGGGAAGGACAATGCCGCAGACGCTCAATAAACAATGCAGCCAAGAGCATGTCCTTTATCATGGTTGGGTTGTGCCCTAATAGAGAAGAGCTGCAGTATAAAGTATAAACAAAAGGATGGAACCACAGACTCTTGATATACAATGCAGCCAAGTACAAGTCATTTATCCTTGTTGTGCCCTAGTAAAGCAGAGCTGCAGTGTAAAGCATGGGGAAGGACAATGCCGCAGACGCTCAATAAACAATTCAGCCAAGTGCAAGTCATGTATCATGGTTGTGCCCTAAAAGAGCAAAGCTGCAGTGTAAAGCATGGGAAAGGATATACATGCAGCCAAGTACAAGTGTTTTATCATTGTTTTGCCCCCAATAGAGTGTAGCTGCAGTATAAAGAATAAAGAAGGGGCAGAGCAGCATTAGCCACCGCATGAGACTGTTGGACAGTGTTTTCCAAACAGTATGTCTCTGGCTGTTGCAAAACTACAACTCACAGCATGTCCGGACAGCCTTTGGCTGTCCGGGCATGCTGGGAGTTGTAGTTTTGTAACAGCTGGAGACACACTGGTTTGGAAAACACTGCTGTAGGAGGAATTAAAACTACAAAAGATTTTCAAAATATAGTGCAAGAAAACTGGAATCACTAGTCACTGCTGTGTCCTAATAGAGCGTAGCTGCAGTATAAAGCATGAAGGAGGAGCAGAGCGCCCTCCACTGACGGTTGTTGTCTCTTCTCTTCCAGGCGGGCCCTGCACAGATACAGCCCACGTGTCCCTCCTCACACCAAACAAAAGATCCTACGAGTCAGGTAAGGGCCGCGGCTCTGGGGCGGGGAGTGGGGGTGGGGGGGTTTGATACATGGCCACAGATCTAAACGGTGGTCACCGGGGACGAGTCCTGCATTATATATAACCGCCGCCGCTTCCACCCGAACACAACATGACCGCTAAAGAGGATTCTGGGTCCCCAGACGGAACGAGAACTGGAACAAGTACAGAGAGGAAGGAGCCAAACATGTGACCGAGCCCGGCAAACTGCCACGGATCCACGTGTATAAGCTACACAGTATACCTGCAGTCCTATGTAACACCACATCTAATATACAGTAATAACTCTGAGTAGAGATAATGTATAGATGTGACCTGCAGTCCTATGTAACAACACAGATAACAGTGATAACTCTCTGAGTACAGATAATGTATAGATGTGACCTGCAGTCCTATGTAACACCACAGATAACAGTGATAACTCTCTGAGTACAGATAATGTATAGATGTGACCTGCAGTCCTATGTAACACCACATCTAATATACAGTAAAAACTCTGAGTAGAGATAATGTATAGATGTGACCTGCAGTCCTATGTAACACCACAGATAACAGTGATAACTCTCTGAGTACAGATAATGTATAGATGTGACCTGCAGTCCTATGTAACACCACATCTAATATACAGTAAAAACTCTGAGTAGAGATAATGTATAGATGTGACCTGCAGTCCTATGTAACACCACAGATAACAGTGATAACTCTCTGAGTACAGATAATGTATAGATGTGACCTGCAGTCCTATGTAACATCACAGATAACACAGTGATATCTCTCTGAGTACAGATAATGTATAGATGTGACCTGCAGTCCTATGTAACACCACAGATAACAGTGATAACTCTCTGAGTACAGATAATGTATAGATGTGACCTGCAGTCCTATGTAACACCACAGATAACAGTGATAACTCTCTGAGTACAGATAATGTATAGATGTGACCTGCAGTCCTATGTAACACCACAGATAACAGTGATAACTCTCTGAGTACAGATAATGTATAGATGTGACCTGCAGTCCTATGTAACACCACAGATAACAGTGATAACTCTCTGAGTACAGATAATGTATAGATGTGACCTGCAGTCCTATGTAACACCACAGATAACAGTGATAACTCTCTGAGTACAGATAATGTATAGATATGACCTGCAGTCCTATGTAACACCACAGATAACACAGTGATAACTTTCTGAGTACAGATAATGTATAGATGTGACCTGCAGTCCTATGTAACACCACAGATAACAGTGATAACTCTCTGAGTACAGATAATGTAGTAGATGTGACCTGCAGTCCTATGTAACACCACAGATAACAGTGATAACCCTCTGAGTACAGATAATGTATAGATGTGACCTGCAGTCCTATGTAACACCTCAGATAACAGTGATAACTCTCTGAGTACAGATAATGTAGTAGATGTGACCTGCAGTCCTATGTAACACCACAGATAACACAGTGATAACTCTCTGAGTACAGATAATGTATAGATGTGACCTGCAGTCCTATGTAACACCACAGATAACACAGTGATAACTCTCTGAGTACAGATAATGTAGTAGATGTGACCTGCAGTCCTATGTAACACCACAGATAACAGTGATAACTCTGAGTACAGATAATGTATAGATGTGACCTGCAGTCCTATGTAACACCACAGATAACAGTGATAACTCTCTGAGTACAGATAATTTATAGATGTGACCTGCAGTCCTATGTTACACCACAGATAATACAGTGATAACTCTCTGAGTACAGATAATGTATAGATGTGACCTGCAGTCCTATGTAACACCACAGATAACACAGTGATAACTCTCTGAGTACAGATAATGTATAGATGTGTCCTGCAGTCCTATGTAACACCACAGATAACAGTGATAACTCTCTGAGTACAGATAATGTATAGATGTGACCTGCAGTCCTATGTAACACGATAGATAACACAGTGATAACTCTCTGAGTACAGATAATGTATAGATGTGACCTGCAGTCCTATGTAACACCACATATAATACAGTGATAACTCTCTGAGTACAGATAATGTATAGATGTGACCTGCAGTCCTATGTAACACCACAGATAACACAGTGATAACTCTCTGAGTACAGATAATGTATAGATGTGACCTGCAGTCCTATGTAACACCACAGATAACAGTGATAACTCTCTGAGTACAGATAATGTATAGATGTGACCTGCAGTCCTATGTAACACCACAGATAACACAGTGATATCTCTCTGAGTACAGATAATGTAGTAGATGTGACCTGCAGTCCTATGTAACACCACAGATAACACAGTGATATCTCTCTGAGTACAGATAATGTATAGATGTGACCTGCAGTCCTATGTAACACTACAGATAACAGTGATAACTCTCTGAGTACAGATAATGTATAGATGTGACCTGCAGTCCTATGTAACGCCACAGATAACAGTGATAACTCTCTGAGTACAGATAATGTAGTAGATGTGACCTGCAGTCCTATGTAACACCACAGATAACACAGTGATAACTCTCTGAGTACAGATAATGTATAGATGTGACCTGCAGTCCTATGTAACACCACAGATAACACAGTGATAACTCTGAGTACAGATAATGTAGTAGATGTGACCTGCAGTCCTATGTAACACCACAGATAACAGTGATAACTCTCTGAGTACAGATAATGTATAGATGTGACCTGCAGTCCTATGTAACACCACAGATAACAGTGATAACTCTCTGAGTACAGATAATGTATAGATGTGACCTGCAGTCCTATGTAACACCACAGATAACACAGTGATAACTCTCTGAGTACAGATAATGTATAGATGTGACCTGCAGTCCTATGTAACACCACAGATAACACAGTACAGATTGTTGCGATGGTTTTGCCCCTGTCTTCAGGTTGGAGATGACCGCGGAGCAGTGCGGGCAGCCGCTGAAGCATGAAGGCCTAATACCTCTCATCAGTAAGAGGGGGTGCGGCAGGGGGAGGGGGCTTGCGCTGATCTCGCTGTGCCGCACACATGACAGCGCTCTCGGGCTGGGTGATCTATGCTGATGAGATTCTAGAGCCTCATCTCCCTCTATTGTCCTTCCATCAAGAACAATTCATTCCAGACGACAGAAAGCTGAGTGTGATCTGATAGAGACGTCTTCATTATACAGGATCCCTGACAGCACTGCCCGGCGGGATGACAGGAACACATCTGCTTCTGGAGTATTCACCTGGTTACTATATACAAAATGTCCAGAAAGACTTTCTGGATACATTGTATATAGTGATGGGGGTGAAGATTTTCTGGATACATTGTATATAGTGACATGTTGGATGAAGACTTTCTGGATACATTGTATATAGTGACCCGGGGGTGAAGACTTTCTGGATACATTGTATATAGTGATGGGGGTGAAGATTTTCTGGATACATTGTATATAGTGACATGTTGGATGAAGACTTTCTGGATACATTGTATATAGTGACTGGGGGTGAAGACTTTCTGGATACATTGTATATAGTGACCGGGGGTGAAGACTTTCTGGATACATTGTATATAGTGACCGGGATGAAGACTTTCTGAATACATTGTATATAGTGACCGGGATGAAGACTTTCTGAATACATTGTATATAGTGACTGGGGGTGAAGACTTTCTGGATACATTGTATATAGTGACCGGGGGGGGGGTGAAGACTTTCTGGATACATTGTATATAGTGACCGGGGGGTGAAGACTTTCTGGATACATTGTATATAGTGACCGGGGGGTGAAGACTTTCTGAATACATTGTATATAGTGACCGGGGGGGGGATGAATACTTTCTGGATACATTGTATATAGTGACTGGGGGGGTGAATACTTTCTGGATACATTGTATATAGTGACTGGGGGTGAAGACTTTCTGGATACATTGTATATAGTGACCGGGGGTGAAGACTTTCTGGATACATTGTTTATAGTGACCGGGGGTGAAGACTTTCTGGATTCATTGTATATAGCGACCGGGACTGAAGACTTTCTGGATACATTGTATAATTGTATATATAGTGACCGGGGGGGGGTGAATACTTTCTGGATACATTGTTTACAGTGACCGGAGGTAAAGACTTTCTGGATATATTGTATATAGTGACCGGGGGGGGGATGAATACTTTCTGGATACATTGTATATAGTGACCGGGGGGTGAATACTTTCTGGATACATTATATATAGTGACCGGGGGTGAATACTTTCTGGATACATTGTATATAGTGACCGGGGGGGGGGGGGGGTCGAATACTTTCTGGATACATTGTATACAGTGACCGGGGGTGAAGACTTTCTGGATACATTGTATATAGTGATCGGGGGTGAAGACTTTCTGGATACATTGTATAATTGTATATAGTGACCGGGGGGGGGGTGAAGACTTTCTGGATACATTGTATATAGTGACCGGGGGTGAAGACTTTCTGGATACATTGTATATAGCGACCGGGACTGAAGACTTTCTGGATACATTGTATAACTGTATATAGTGACCAGGGGGTGAATACTTTCTGGATACATTGTATATTGGGACCCGGGGGGGGGGGGGGGGTGAAGACTTTCTGGATACATTGTATATAGTGACCGGGGGGGGGGGGGGGGTCGAATACTTTCTGGATACATTGTATACAGTGACCGGGGGTGAAGACTTTCTGGATACATTGTATATAGCGATCGGGGGTGAAGACTTTCTGGATACATTGTATATAGTGACCGGGGGTGAAGACTTTCTGGATACATTGTATATAGTGACCGGGGAGGTGAATACTTTCTGGATACATTGTATATAGTGACCGGGGGGGTGAATACTTTCTGGATACATTGGATATAGTGACCGGGGGGGGGGTGAAGACTTTCTGGATACATTGCATATAGTGACCGGGGAGGTGAAGACTTTCTGAATACATTGTATATAGTGACCGGGGAGGTGAAGACTTTCTGGATACATTGTATATAGTGACCGGGACTAAAGACTTTCTGAATACATTGTATAATTGTATATAGTGACCAGGGGGTGAATACTTTCTGGATACATTGTATATAGTGACCGGGGGGTGAAGACTTTCTGGATACATTGTATATAGTGATCGGGGGTGAAGACTTTCTGGATACATTGTATATAGTGACCGGGGAGGTGAATACTTTCTGGATACATTGTATATAGTGACCGGGGGGGGTGAAGACTTTCTGGATACATTGTATATAGTGACCGAGGGTGAAGACTTTCTGGATACATTGTATATAGTGACCGGGGTGGTGAAGACTTTCTGGATACATTGTATATAGTGACCGGGACTAAAGACTTTCTGGATACATTGTATATAGTGACCGGGGGGGGGGGGGGATACTTTCTGGATACATTGTATATAGTGACCGGGGGGGGGGGGGGGGTGAATACTTTCTGGATACATTGTATATAGTGACCGGGGGTGAAGACTTTCTGGATACATTGTATATAGTGACCGGGGGTGAAGACTTTCTGGATACATTGTATATAGTGACCGGGGGTGAAGACTTTCTGGATACATTGTATATAGTGACCGGGGGGGTGAATACTTTCTGGATACATTGTATATAGTGACTGGGGAGGTGAAGACTTTCTGGATACATTGTATATAGTGACCGGGGGGGGTGAAGACTTTCTGGATACATTGTATATAGTGACCGGGGGGGGGTGAATATTTTCCGGATACATTGTATATAGTGACCGGGGGGGGGGGGTGAATACTTTCTGGATACATTGTATATAGTGACCGGGGGGTGAATACTTTCTGGATATATTGTATATAGTGACCGGGGGGGTGAATATTTTCTAGATATATTGCATATAGTGACCGGGGGGGGGGGGGGTGAAGACTTTCTGGATACATTGTATATAGTGACCGGGGGGTGAAGACTTTCTGGATACATTGTATATAGTGACCGGGGTGGTGAAGACTTTCTGGATACATTGTATATAGTGACCGGGACTAAAGACTTTCTGGATACATTGTATATAGTGACCGGGGGGGGGGGGGGGGGGGGGGAATACTTTCTGGATACATTGTATATAGTGACCGGGGGGGGGGGGGGGTTGAATACTTTCTGGATACATTGTATATAGTGACCGGGGGTGAAGACTTTCTGGATACATTGTATATAGTGACCGGGGGTGAAGACTTTCTGGATACATTGTATATAGTGACCGGGGGTGAAGACTTTCTGGATACATTGTATATAGTGACCGGGGGGGTGAATACTTTCTGGATACATTGTATATAGTGACTGGGGAGGTGAATACTTTCTGGATACATTGTAGAATGAACCTATATGATTTCCATTGATCCGTTGTGTTTCTTCCGTGACTCTTTATGGGATTGCTTTCCTTGTTGCTTGTATTGATTTTCCCTATTGAGGTGACACAACCTTGACCCCAGATCTCGGTGCCGTATTGTGTCTTCTTTCCACCTCCCTCTTGGATTACACGGAGTTACTGACGCTCCAGACTCCATTGACTCCTGTGAATGATCTCCGGCTTCAGAGAATCCTGTGGCCCCGACCTCCTCGCAGCGTCTGGTCCCCGGGGAGAACATCACTAATTACTTGCAAATCATCTTCCCACTTGTAAGTCTCTCAGATCTGTAACCAGCTGGGAGGAACATGACGGAGGCACCGAGGTCTGAGCAGCTGAGCACTTCAAGACAGGAGGGATCTGCAGACTTGTTAGAGAGGCCGAGACCTCCGCACCGCGGGGAAACGCCGGATTAATGCACTCTCAGGATATAACCGGAGGGCGATGGATGTGAGGGAGGCCGATGTAATTACTAACCGGCTTATCAACCTTCCAGTATACTTATAAGAGGCCTCTATGGGGATTATAGGACCCGCAAAGGAACATCAGCTGCTACGGTACAGAATGACTCTCCTTCTAGATCAGTGTTTTCCAAACACGGTGCCTCCAGCTGTGGCCCAGACAGCTAAAGTATTTAACAGTTCACTTCTCTGCAATGTGCTGTCCTCTGCCAGTTGTTAGGGGAATTCCATCTCTAGTGACAAACAGACCAGGAAGTAGTAGCGGGGCAAAGATAGTGCAGAACAGTGTTTTCCAGTCAGTGTATCTCCAGCATTTGCAAAACTACAACCCCCCGCATGCCCAGACAGCAGATAATTTCCCCGCAATCTGCTGTCCACTGCTGCCTGTTAGGAGAATTCCATCTCTAGTGACAGATAGACCAGGATGGATACCAGGAAGTGGGGGCAGGGCATAGATAGTGCAGAACAGTGTTTCCCAATCACTGTGCCTCCAGCTGTTTCCAAACTACAACCCCCAGCATGCCCAAAGTGGACATCAGATCACTTTTCTGCAATCTGCTGTTCAATTTCTGTTGATAGGGGAATTCCATCTCTAGTAGCAGGCAAACCAGGATGGATCATAGATTGTGCAGAACAAAGTTTTACAATCAGTGTGTCCCCAGCTGTTGCAAAACTACAACCCCCAGCATGCCCGGACAGCCAAAGGCTGTCCGGGCATGCTGGGGGTTGTAGTTTTGCAACAGCTGGAGACAAATTGATTGGGAAACACTGTTCTAGTTATTCATGCCATTACAGCATCTCCTTGGGTTCTCACCCAGCTTTCCCTGTCTCCTGAGTGCCCACACATGCAGCCATCCAGTATGGGTAGAAGTATGGTGGCCTTATTGGTTATTTTGTGGCAAACAGTAGTAATATACGTGCAGTATGATACATTCTACCCTCTGCTGCCGCCCAGCCTATAATATATCACCGATACGCCAAATTACTCCGGTGCAGGATGTGAGTCTGGAGCCGCTCTTCGCCTTAGTATTACATCTTCACTCGGCGTATGATCTCCTCGCGCTTTCATCTCAGTATCACGCCGGTTTCTGATCGTACTATGTCGAGGAAATAAAACACCATAGAAATCCATTTAGTATCAAACAGTAAAGATCCCTGTGAACACAAAGAGGCCGGAGCAAAGTGTGAAATAAAACTCGGGAGATACTGCCGCGGAATATCAACAACCCGCAAGCCATCCCGCACCCTCCCCCGACACCGGCGAGTCCACATCAAAGGTACTACTATAGTGTAATACAGAGTTCATTATATAGAGATCAGCGGTGACATCACTGAGAATACAGCCTATCCATCACTAGAGATTAGCTGTGACATCACTGAGAATACTTCCTATCCATCACTAGAGATCAGCGGTGACATCACTGAGAATACAGCCTATCCATCACTAGAGATCAGCAGTGACATCACTGAGAATACAGCCTATCCATCACCAGTGATCAGCGGTGACATCACTGAGAATACAGCCTATCCATTCACTAGAGATCTGCGGTGACAGCACTGAGAATACAGCCTATCCATCACTAGAGATCAGCGGTGACATCACTGAGAATACAGCCTATCCATTCACTAGAGATCAGCAGTGACATCACTGAGAATACAGCCTATCCATTACCAGTGATCAGCGGTGACATCACTGAGAATACAGCCTATCCATCACTAGAGATCAGCGGTGACATCACTGAGAATACAGCCTATCCATCACTAGAGATCAGCAGTGACATCACTGAGAATACAGCCTATCCATCACTAGAGATCAGCGGTGACATCACTGAGAATACAGCCTATCCATTCACTAGAGATCAGCGGTGACATCACTGAGAATACAGTCTATCCATCACTAGAGATCAGCAGTGACATCACTGAGAATACAGCCTATCCATCACCAGTGATCAGCGGTGACAGCACTGAGAATACAGCCTATCCATCACTAGAGATCAGCGGTGACATCACTGAGAATACAGCCTATCCATTCACTAGAGATCAGCAGTGACATCACTGAGAATACAGCCTATCCATTACCAGTGATCAGCGGTGACATCACTGAGAATACAGCCTATCCATCACTAGAGATCAGCGGTGACATCACTGAGAATACAGCCTATCCATCACTAGAGATCAGCAGTGACATCACTGAGAATACAGCCTATCCATCACTAGAGATCAGCGGTGACATCACTGAGAATACAGCCTATCCATTCACTAGAGATCAGCGGTGACATCACTGAGAATACAGTCTATCCATTCACTAGAGATCAGCGGTGACATCACTGAGAATATTTCCCTAGTGGCTTCTCTTTAGTAAACACTGCTGTTGTTGATGATAAGGTCGGGGTGATGTATATTAGTTGGGGTGTTGGTGATAAGGTCGGGGTGACATATATTAGTTGGGGTGTTGGTGATGATAAGGTCGGGGTGATATATATTAGTTGGGGTGTTGGTGATGATAAGGTCGGGGTGATATATATTAGTTGGGGTGTTGGTGATAAGGTCGGGGTGACATATTAGTTGGGGTGTTGGTGATAAGGTCGGGGTGATATATATTAGTTGGGGTGTTGGTGATAAGGTCGGGTGACATATATTAGTTGGGGTGTTGTTGATATGGTCGGGGTGATATATATTAGTTGGGGTGTTGGTGATGATAAGGTCGGGGTGATATATATTAGTTGGGGTGTTGGTGATGATAAGGTCGGGGTGACATATATTAGTTGGGGTGTTGGTGATAAGTTCGGGGTGATATATATTAGTTGGGGTGTTGGTGATAAGGTCGGGGTGACATATATTAGTTGGGGTGTTGTTGATATGGTCGGGGTGATATATATTAGTTGAGGTGTTGGTGATGATAAGGTCGGGGTGATATATATTAGTTGGGGTGTTGGTGATGATAAGGTCGGGGTCATATATATTAGTTGGGGTGTTGGTGTTGGTGATAAGGTCGAGGTGATATATATTAGTTGGGGTGTTGGTGATGATAAGGTCAAGGTGATATATATTAGTTGGGGTGTTGTTGATGATAAGGTCGGGGTGATATATATTAGTTGGGGTGTTGGTGATGATAAGGTCGGGTGATATATATTAGTTGGGGTGTTGGTGATGATAAGGTCGTGGTGATATATATTAGTTGGGGTGACATATTAGTTGGGGTGTTGTTGTTAAGGTGAGGGTGATATCTATTAGTTGGGGTGTTGGTGATAAGGTCGGGGTGATATATATTAGTTGAGGTGTTGGTGATAAGGTCGGGGTGACATATTAGTTGGGGTGTTGTTGATGATAAGGTCGGGGTGATATATATTAGTTGGGGTGTTGGTGATAAGGTCGGGGTGATATATATTAGTTGAGGTGTTGGTGATAAGGTCGGGGTGACATATTAGTTGGGGTGTTGTTGATGATAAGGTCGGGGTGATATATATTAGTTGGGGTGTTGTTGATGATAAGGTTGGGGTGATATATATTAGTTGGGGTGTTGTTGGTAAGGTCGGGATGATATATATTAGTTGGGGTGTTGTTGATGATAAGGTCGGGGTGACATATATTAGTTGGGGTGTTGTTGATGATAAGGTCGGGGTGAAATATATTAGTTGAGGTGTTGGTGATAAGGTCGGGGTGACATATTAGTTGGGGTGTTGTTGATGATAAGGTCGGGGTGATATATATTAGTTGGGGTGTTGTTGATGATAAGGTTGGGGTGACATATATTAGTTGGGGTGTTGTTGATAAGGTCGGAGTGATATATATTAGTTGGGGTGTTGTTGATGATAAGGTTGGGGTGACATATATTAGTTGGGGTGTTGTTGATAAGGTCGGGGTGATATATATTAGTTGGGGTGTTGTTGATGATAAGGTCGGGGTGACATATATTAGTTGGAGTGTTGTTGATAAGGTCGGGGTGGTATATATTAGTTGGGGTGTTGGTGATAAGGTCGGGGTGACATATATTAGTTGGGGTGTTGTTGATATGGTCGGGGTGACATATATTAGTTGGGGTGTTGGTGATAAGGTCGGGTGACATATATTAGTTGGGGTGTTGTTGATATGGTCGGGGTGATATATATTAGTTGGGGTGTTGGTGATAAGGTCGGGGTGATATATATTAGTTGAGGTGTTGGTGATAAGGTCGGGGTGACATATTAGTTGGGGTGTTGTTGATGATAAGGTCGGGGTGATATATATTAGTTGGGGTGTTGGTGATAAGGTCGGGGTGATATATATTAGTTGAGGTGTTGGTGATAAGGTCGGGGTGACATATTAGTTGGGGTGTTGTTGATGATAAGGTCGGGGTGATATATATTAGTTGGGGTGTTGTTGATGATAAGGTTGGGGTGATATATATTAGTTGGGGTGTTGTTGATAAGGTCGGGATGATATATATTAGTTGGGGTGTTGTTGATGATAAGGTCGGGGTGACATATATTAGTTGGGGTGTTGTTGATGATAAGGTCGGGGTGATATATATTAGTTGAGGTGTTGGTGATAAGGTCGGGGTGACATATTAGTTGGGGTGTTGTTGATGATAAGGTCGGGGTGATATATATTAGTTGGGGTGTTGTTGATGATAAGGTTGGGGTGACATATATTAGTTGGGGTGTTGTTGATAAGGTCGGAGTGATATATATTAGTTGGGGTGTTGTTGATGATAAGATTGGGGTGACATATATTAGTTGGGGTGTTGTTGATAAGGTCGGGGTGATATATATTAGTTGGGGTGTTGTTGATGATAAGGTCGGGGTGACATATATTAGTTGGAGTGTTGTTGATAAGGTCGGGGTGGTATATATTAGTTGGGGTGTTGGTGATAAGGTCGGGGTGACATATATTAGTTGGGGTGTTGTTGATATGGTCGGGGTGACATATATTAGTTGGGGTGTAGGTGATAAGGTCGGGGTGACATATATTAGTTGGGGTGTTGCTGATGATAAGGTCGTGGGTGATATATATTAGTTGGGGTGTTGTGGATGATAAGGTTGGGGTGTTGCTGATGATAAGGTCAGTGTGACATATATTAGTTGGGGTGTTGGTGATGAGGTGGGGGTGATAACGTCGGGGGGATATATATTAGTTGGGGTGTTGATGACGATAAGGTCGGGGTGACATATATTAGTTGGGGTGTTGTTGATAATGTCGGGGTGACATATTAGTTGGGGTGTTGCTGAGGATAAGGTCGGGGTGACATATATTAGTTGGGGTGTTTGTTGGTGATAAGGTCGTGGTGACATATATTAGTTGGGGTGTTGATAAGGTCGGGGTGATATATATTAGTTGGGGTGTTGGTGATAAGGTCGGGGTGACATATATTAGTTGGGGTGTTGCTGATGATAAGGTCGTGGGTGATATATATTAGTTGGGGTGTTGTGGATGATAAGGTTGGGGTGACATATTAGTTGGGGTGTTGCTGATGATAAGGTAAGTGTGACATATATTAGTTGGGGTGTTGTTGGTGATAAGGTCGGGGTGACATATATTAGTTGGGGTGTTGGTGATAACGTCGGGGGGATATATATTAGTTGGGGTGTTGTTGATGATAAGGTCGGGGTGACATATATTAGTTGTGGTGTTGTTGATAAGGTCGGGGGGATATATATTAGTTGGGGTGTTGGTGATGATAAGGTCGGGGTGACATATATTAGTTGGGGTGTTGTTGATGATAAGGTCAGGTTGATATATATTAGTTGGGGTGTTGCTGATAAGGTCGGGGTGACATATATTAGTTGGGGTGTTGCTGAGGATAAGGTTGGGGTGACATATATTAGTTGGGGTGTTGTTGGTGATAAGGTCGGGGTGATATATATTAGTTGGGGTGTTGTCGATAAGGTCGGGGTGATATATATTAGTTGGGGTGTTGGTGAGAAGGTCGGGGTGACATATATTAGTTGGGGTGTTGTTGATAATGTCGGGGTGATATATATTAGTTGGGGTGTTGGTGATAAGGCGGGGTGATATATATTAGTTGGGGTGTTGGTGATGATAAGGTCGGGGTGACATATATTAGTTGGGGTGTTCGTGATTATACAGTCAGGTGACATATATTAGTTGGGGTGTTGTTGGTGATAAGGTCGGGGTGATATATATTAGTTGGGGTGTTGTTGATAAGGTCGGGGTGATATATATTAGTTGAGGTGTTGTGGATGATAAGGTCGGGGTGACATATATTAGTTGGGGTGTTGTTGGTGATAAGGTCGGGGTGATATATATTAGTTGGGGTGTTGTGGATGATAAGGTCGGGGTGATATATATTAGTTGGGGTGTTGTGGATGATAAGGTCGGGGTGACATATATTAGTTGGGGTATACTCCTCCTGTCTGGACTGGACGCTGCCCCTCCATATAGCAGACAGTATATAGCGTATACTCCTCCTGTCTGGACTGGACACTGCCCCTCTGTATATCAGACAGTATATAGTGTATACTCCTCCTGTCTGGACTGGAAACTGCCCCTCTGTATAGCAGACAGTATATAGCGTATACTCCTCCTGTCTGGACTGGACGCTGCCCCTCCATATACCACACAGTATATAGCGTATACTCCTCCTGTCTGGACTGGACGCTGCCCCTCCTTATAGCAGACAGTAAATAGCGTATACTCCTCCTGTCTGGACTGGACACTGCCCCTCTGTATAGCAGACAGTATATAGCGTATACTCCTCCTGCCTGGACTGGACGCTGCCCCTCCATATACCACACAGTATATAGCGTATACTCCTCCTGTCTGGACTGGACGCTGCCCCTCCGTATAGCAGACAGTAAATAGCGTATACTCCTCCTGATTTCAATCACCTGAGCGAGTTATTAGCTCATAAATAATCCGCTGGTGAAATACCGCGCTGATATAAAAAGTCCCCCATTGATCGGCTGCCAGACGTGTTTAATGAAACCCAAACCAGTGAGCATTAAAGTTCCCAATGAACGGCGGCAGAGACTACATGTAATTGTGGGGGCGAAGTCCCATCGATTGCTGCAGCCAATAGCCGTGTGTGGCCTTAATTACATTTTGTATCGCTTCATCTTCACGGCCCCGGCTAAACTTATCTGAAGTCTGACCCTATGGGGCCCCAAATCTTTAATGTAGTTAAAACTGTAGAATACATATATAACTGTAGAATATATATAACTGTAGAAGATATATATAACTGTAGAATATACGGTATATGTCAGGATCCGGACTGGTATGCAGCAAGGACACTGGTGGTGGATCATCTGTGTCAGGGGGGTGATGGCGTGGGCCGTACCAGGGGAATGGAGTCTAAGGGGTTACTTGTTTTCACCAGAGCCCGCCGCAAAGCGGGATGGACTTGCAGCAGCAGGTAACCTCCAGGTCGTTCCACCCGATAGCGACTCAACCCCAACTGACAGCTGAGACAGGCGCGGTACACAGGGACAAGGCAAGAGCAAGGTCGGACGTATCAGAAGGTCACGGCAGGCAGCAAGAGTCGTAGTCAGGGGCAACAGCAGACGGTCTGGGTACACAGGCTTGGGAACACACTAAACGCTTTCACAGGGCACTAAGGCAGCAAGATCCGGCAAGGACAGGAAGGGGAAGTGGGTTTTTATAAGCAAGGAGCAGGTAGGAGCTAATTAACACTGATTGGGCCAGGCACCAATTAGTGGTGCACTGGCCCTTTAAATCTCATAGAGCCTGCGCGCGCGCACCCTAGAGAGTGGGGCCCCACGCGCCGGGGCAGGTGAGAGGGACGGGGTGCGATCCGCAAGTGGGCACGTCCCGCTAGGCGGATCGCATCCCCGCCGGGCACAGCTGTGCAGCGTCTCTGGTCAGCACTGCTGACCGGAGCGCTGCAGGGCCGGAAACACCGCGAGCACTCCGGAGGGGGAGCCGGAGCGCTCGGCGTAGCAGTACCCCCCCTTTGGTCTCCCCCTCTTTTTGGAGCCCAGGAACCTATGGATGAGCTCCTTGTCGATGATATTGTCCTCGGGCTCCCAAGACCTCTCTTCGGGGCCACAATTCTCCCAGTCAACGAATTTTATTTATTTTTTTTACCTCTGACCACCTTGGAGGCGAGGATTTCTTTTACCGTGAAGACATCAGAGGAACCAGAGACAGGAGCAGGAGCGGTGACCTTGGGGGGAAAAGCGGTTAAGAACGAGAGGTTTGAGAAGGGAAACATGAAAGGAGTTAGGAATACGAAGAGAAGGAGGAAGATGAAGTTTGTAGGAGACAGAATTGATTTGACTTTTGACTTTAAATGGTCCAAGGTAATGTGGAACCAGCTTGTAGCTAGGAACACAAACCGGATATGTTTGGCAGAGAGCCACACTTTGTCCCCAGGAGCGAAGACAGGAGGAGTTCTTCTCTTCTTATCTGCATGTCTCTTCATACGAGACGAGGCCAGTAGGAGCAACTTTTGAGTCTCCTTCCAGATAATAGAGAAATCCCGGGTTACTTCATCTACAGCAGGAACTCCAGAAGAAGTGGGAATGGGGAGGGGGGGCAGAGGGTGACGGCCGTACACCACAAAGAATGGGGATTTGGCAGAGGATTAAGAATTTTTGAAATTGTACGAGAATTCAGCCCAGGGCAGAAGGTCAACCCAATCATCTTGGCGGGAGGAGACAAAATGTCGCAAGTAGTCACCAAGAATCTGGTTTACTCTCTCTACTTGTCCATTGGATTGGGGGTGATAGGAGGATGAGAAATTTTATTTGATTTTTAATTGGTTACAGAGAGCTCTCCAAAATTTCGACACAAATTGAACGCCTCTATCCGAGACGATATGCGTGGGAAGCGAAGGCGAAAAATATGCAGAAAAAATTGCTTTGCCAACTGTGGCGCAGAAGGAAGACCTGGAAGCGGAATGAAGTGAGCCATTTTGGAAAAACGATCAACGACCACCCAGATGACGGTGTTGCCATGGGATACAGAAAGATCAGTAATGAAATCCATGGCAATTTGGGACCATGGTTGCTCAGGGACTGGCAAAGGAAGAAGGAGTCCAGCAGGCTTCTGGCGAAGGGTTTTATCCCGGGCACAAATAGTACAGGCCCGAACGAAATCAGTAACGTCACTCTCTAGTGTAGGCCACCAATACAGACAGGAAATGAGCTGGATGGACTTTTTAATGCCAGCATGGCCAGCTAGGTGAGAGGAATGCCCCCATTTGAGGATCTTGAGACGAAGGCGTGGAGGAACAAAAGTCTTTCCAGGGGGGGTTTTCCCAGTGAGGCTGGAGCAGAGGAAACCAGGCACTCAGGCGGCACGATATGCTGCAGAGGGGTTTCAGATTCGGAGGCATCAGAGGAACGAGAAAGGGCGTTAGCTCTGACATTTTTGTCAGCGGGACGGAAGTGTATCTCGAAGTTAAAGCGGGCAAAAAACAACGACCAATTAGCCTGGCGAGGATTCAGACGCTGAGCGGACTGGAGGTACGAGAGATTCTTGTGGTCAGTGTAAATGACAATGGGGTGTTTGGAACCCTCCAATAGATGTCTCCACTCCTCGAGTGCTAACTTGATGGCCAGAAGTTCACGATCTCCAATGGAGTAATTCTTTTCTGCCGGAGAGAAAATTTTAGAGAAAAAACCACAAGTAATGTTACGTCCGGTAGCGTTTTTTTGAAGAAGTAGCGCTCCGGCTCCGACTGAGGAAGCATCAACTTCCAGGAAGAATGGCTTCAATGGATCAGGTCTGGACAGAACTGGTGCAGAGGCGAAGGCAGCTTTGAGGCGATTGAAGGCCTCATCTGCTTGAGGAGGCCATGACTTAGGATTGGCATTCTTCCTGGTCAGGGCCACAATAGGGGCCACAATGAGAAGTGGGGAATAAACTGTCGGTAATAGTTGGCAAATCCCAGGAAGCGTTGCAGAGTCCAGAAGGGCGTGGCCAATCCAAAACCGCTGACAGTTTATCTGGATCCATTTGAAGCCCTTGGCCAGAGACTAGGTAACCTAGGAAAGGAAGACTGTTGCATTCAAAGAGACATTTTTCAAATTTAGCATACAGGTGGTTTTCACCAAGTCTTTGGAGCACTAGACGGACATGACGACGGTGTTCCTCTAAGTTAGAGGAAAAAATCAAGATGTCGTCCAAGTAAACACAGGTATACAATAAGTCCCGAAATATCTCATTAACGAAGTCCTGGAAGACTGCAGGGGCGTTGCAGAGCCAAAAGGGTATAGCTAGATATTCAAAATGTCCATCTCTAGTATTGAACGCGGTCTTCCACTCATCACCTTTCCTGATGCGATAAGATTATACGCACCTCTTAAGTCCAATTTAGTGAATATATTAGCTCCGCGAAGACGGGCAAAGAGTTCAAAGATCAAAGGCAGGGGATAGCGGTTTTTGATGGTAATTTTATTTAAACCGTGGTTGTCAATACATGGTCGTAAGGATCCATCCTTTTTAGAAACAAAGAAGAACCCCGCTCCAGCAGGGGATGAGGACTTCCGAATAAAACCTCTCTTTAGGTTATCTTGGATATACTCAGACATGGCTTGAGTCTCTGGGGTAGACAGAGGGTAGATCCTGCCCCGGGGCGTAGTGGTACCAGGAAGGACGTCAATGGGACAATCATAAGGCCTATGAGGTGGTAAGATCTCTTCTTGCTTTTTGCAGAAAACATCTGAAAAGTCCTGGTAGGCCTTGGGAAGGCCCGGTATAGGTGGAGCCTCAGGGGTTTGACAAGTGGAAGCAGACGTTGGAGCCACGGCAGGCCGAGAAGAACTTCAGAGGTGCAGTTGGGCAGAACAAAAAATTTAATTTTTTCATGATGCAGTCCAATTCTCATAGGCAGGGGTTCTGTGCGGTAGCGCACAGTGCAGTCCAACTTTTCTCCGTTAACAGAAGAGATATAGAGCGGTTTGACTAGACAGGTTACTGGGATGCTGAACCTATTAACAAAAGAGGCCAAAATAAAGTTTCCTGCAGAACCGGAGTCCAAGAAGGCCACAGCTGAGAAGGAGGAATTGGCGGAAGTAGAAATCCGCACAGGCACAGTCAGACGTGGGGAGGCAGAATTCACACCAAGAGTCGTTTCACCCTTGTGAAGTAGGTGCGTGCGTTTCTCCTGACGCGGAGGGCGGATAGGACAGTCTTTTAGGAAATGTTCGGTGCTAGCACAGTACAGGCACAGATTCTCGTTATGACGGCGAGTCCTCTCTTGTAGGGTCAGGCGGGACCAATCCACTTGCATAGCCTCCTCGGCGGAAGGCACAGGAACAGATTGCAAAGGACTTTGGAAGAGAGGAGCCGGGGAGAGAAAACGCCTGGAGCGAACAAGATCCTTTTCCTGTCGAAGTTCCTGGCGTCTTTCAGAGAAACGCATGTCGATGCGGGTGGCCAAATGGATGAGTTCAGACAGATTTGCAGGAATTTATTGTGCGGCCAGGACATCTTTGATGTTGCTGGATAAGCCTTTCTTGAAGGTCGTGCAGAGGGCCTCATTGTTCCAGGATAGCTCAGAGGCCAGGGTACGAAACTGGATGGCGTATTTGCCTACAGAAGAACTCCCTTGGACGAGGTTCAGCAAAGCAGTCTTGGCTGAGGAGGCCCGGGCTGGCTCCTCAAAGACACTACGTACTTCTGAGAAGAAGGACTGGATAATAGCGGTGGTGGGATCGTTGCTGTCCCAGAGCGGTGTGGCCCATGACAAGGCCTTTCCAGACAGGAGACTGACCACGAAAGCCACCTTAGACCGTTCAGTGGGGAATCGGTCCGACATCATCTCCAAGTGTAGGGAACATTGGGACAGGAATCCACGGCACTGTTTAGAGTCCCCATCAAACTTGTCCGGTAGAGACAGGCGGAAGCGGGGAGCTGCAACTCGCTGCGGAGGAGATGCAGGAGCTGGCGGAGGAGATGATTGCTGAAGTTGCGGCAGAAGCTGTTGCAACATGACGGTCAGTTGAGTCAGCTGCTGTCCTTGTTGCGCGATCTGTTGTGATTGCTGGGCGACCACCGTGGTTAGGTCAGCGACATTAGGCAGCGGGACCTCAGCGGGATCCATGGCCGGATCTACTGTCAGGATCCGGACTGGTATGCAGCGAGGACACTGGTGGTGGATCCTCTGTGTCAGTGGGGTGATGGCATGGGCCGTATCAGGGGAACAGAATCTAAGGGGTTACTGGTTTTCACCAGAGCCCATCGCCAAGCGGGAAGGACTTGCAGCGGCAGGTAACCCCCAGGTCGTTCCACCCGATTGCGACTCAACCCCAACTGACAGCTGAGACAGGCACGGTACACAGGGGCAAGGCAAGAGCAAGGTCGGACGTAGCAGAAGGTCAGGGCAGGCAGCAAGAGTCGTAGTCAGGGGCAACAGCAGAAGGTCTGGGTACATAGGCTTGGGAACACACTAAACGCTTTCACAGGGCACTAAGGCAACAAGATCCGGCAAGGACTGGAAGGGGAAGTGGGTTTTTATAAGCAAGGAGCAGGTAGGAGCTAATTAACACTGATTGGGCCAGGCACCAATTAGTGGTGCACTGGCCCTTTAAATCTCAGAGAGCCGGCGCGCGCCCTAGAGAGCGGGGCCGCACGCGCCGGGACAGAACAGCAGGAGGACGGGGCAGGTGAGAGGGATGGGGTGCGATCCGCGAGCAGGCACGTCCCGCTAGGCGGATCGCATCCCCGCCGGGCACAGCTGAGCAGCGTCTCCGGTCAGCACTGCCGACCGGAGCGCTGCAGGGCAGGAAACGCCGCGAGCGCTCCGGAGGAGGAGGGGGAGCCGGAGCGCTCGGCGTAACAGTATATATCACTGTAGAATAAATATATAACTGTAGAATATATATATATATATATATATATATAACTGTAGAATACATATATAACTGTAGAATACATATATAACTGTAGAATATATATATATATATATATATATAACTGTAGAATATATATATATATATATATAACTGTAGAATATATATATATATATATATATATATAACTGTAGAATATATATATAACTGTAGAATATACGGTGTATATATAACTGTAGAATATATATAACTGTAGAATATACGGTATATATAACTGTAGAATATATATATATATATATATATATATATATATATATAACTGTAGAAGATATATATAACTGTAGAAGAGAAATATATCTATGGACCGACATGTCGATTATTATGAAAGATTAAAAATCACCTTAAAGGAGTATTCTGCCCCTAGACATCTTATCCCCTATCCAAAGGATAGGGGATAAGATGTCTGATTGTGGGGGTCCCGCCGCTGGGGACCCCCACGTTCTCAGTAGCGGCACACCGCCATCATCACAGCACAGATGAAAATCTCTGTGCGTGATGACGGGGCAATACATGGGCCGTCAGGGCCCCTCCCATAGACTTACATTAAGGGGGCGGGGAGTGATGTCAGGAGGGGCCGGAGCCGTGACGTCACGGTGCTCTGGCCCCTGTATCGCCCCGTCATCACGTGCAGAGATTTTCCTCTGTGCTGTGATGGCGATGGGGTGCTGCTACTGAGAACGCGGGGGTCCCCAATGGCAGGACCCCCGCGATCAGACATCTTATCCCCTATCCTTTGGATAGGGGATAAGATGTCTACGGGCAGAGTACCCCTTTAAAGGGAAGGTATAGAGAGAGATCTAGGATCTAGGAAATCAAGGATGGTGGGCGGAGAGAAACTATCGGGACAGCCCCAATGGCTCTTGGTTCATGCAGTATGAAAGTGATGACAGGTTCCCTGTAAAGTGAATCTGCCGACTCCATACAATGTATAGAGCTGCAGAGAGAGGCCAAGTGGATAAAATTAACCTTAGCTTTAAGTTTGTTTCTTAATTGATAAAAGTGCCTTTTTTAGTTAGCAGAGTCAATTTGGTGGTGCTGATTCCCTTTCCTCGCCCACCTGCCCTGTTTTGACTGAATAACATACAGAATTGGAAGCTGAGCCCTGTACATCAATTATGTAGGGCTGGATGCCAAGCCCTATACATCAATCATGCAGGGCTTGAAACTGATCTCTGAACATAAATCATGTAAGGCTGGAAGCTGAGCCCTGTACACAAATCATGTAAGGCTGAAAGCCGAGCCCTGTACGTCAATCATGTAACACTGAAAGCCAAACCCTGTGCGTCAATCATGTAGGGCTGAAAGCCAAGCCCTGTACATCAATCATGCATGGCTGGAAGCTGAGCCCTGTACATCAATAATGCAGGGCTGGATGCTAAGCCCTGTACATCAATCATGTAGGGCTGGAAGCTGAACCCTGTACATCAATCATGCAGCACTGGAAGTTGAGGCCTGTACATCATTTATGTAGGGCTGGAAGCTGAGCCCTGTACATCAATCATGCAGCACTTGAAGCTGAGCCCTGTACATCAATCATGCAGGGCTGGAAGCCGAGCCCTGTACGTCAATAGTGTTGGGCTGGAAACTGAACCCTGTACATCAATCATGTTGGGCTGAATGCTGAGCCCTGTCCATCAATCATGTAGTGTTGAAAGCTAAGCCCTGTACATCATGTAGGGTTGAAAGCCGAGCTCTGTACATCAATCATGCAGCGCTGGAAGCTGAACCCTGTATATCAATCATGCAGGGCTAAAAGCTGAGCCCTGTACATTAATCATGTTGGGATGGAAGCTGAGCCCTGTACATCAATCATGCAGCCCTGGAAGCTGAGCCCTGTACATCAATCATGCAGCCCTGGAAGCCAAGCCCTGCACATCAATCATGCATGGCTGGAAGCTAAGCCCTGTACATCAATAATGCAGGGATGGATGCTGAGCCCTGTACATCAATCATTTAGGGCTGGAAGCTGAGGCATGTACATCAATCATGCAGCACTGGAAGTTGAGGCCTGTACATCATTTATGTAGGGCTGGAAGCTGAGCCCTGTACATCAATCATGCAGCACTTGAAGCTGAGCCCTGTACATCAATCATGCAGGGCTGGAAGCCGAGCCCTGTACGTCAATCATGTTGGGCTGAAAGCTGAGCCCTGTCCATCAATCATGTAGTGCTGAAAGCTAAGCCCTGTACATCATGTAGGGTTGAAAGCCGAGCTCTGTACATCAATCATGCAGAGCTGTAGGCTGAACCCTGTATATCAATCATGCAGGGCTAAAAGCTGAGCCCTGTACATTAATCATGTTGGGATGGAAGCTGAGCCCTGTACATCAATCATGCAGCCCTGGAAGCAGAGCCCTGTACATCAATCATGCAGTCCTGGAAGCTGAGCCCTGTACATTAATCATGTTGGGATAGAAGCTGAGCCCTGTACATCAATCATGCAGCCCTGGAAGCTGAGCCCTGTACATCAATCATGCAGCCCTGAAAGCTGAGCCCTGTACATCAATCATGTTGAGATGGAAGCCTAGCCCTGTACATCAATCATACAGGACTATGAGCTGAGCCATGTACATCAGTCATGTAGTTCAGGGCAGGTGGTAGAGGGAAAAGGTGCTGCTGCAGCTCAACACAACGAATTGTGTACATTTTTAAAAGGATCCGCAACTAGGGACTCCCAACAACGAATATTTTACAACATACACCACCATGGGAGTGAACAAAATCTAAGTGAACAACTCCGAACAGTCCATAGTTGGCAGTCAAGATTAGCTGATCCAGAGCAAATGATCAGCTGTGAGAGTTACTGCCTCAAACACTAATAGACAAAAAACGGGAAATGTGGACGGTTCCTTTTATTTGTGACTAGATAAATGAGATGGATCTTGTGAAGGTTTATTACAGTCCAGTCAGGAAGCCGTAATAACCGCAGGAAACCTTCTCTGACTTTTTTCTATTTTCGGGCCCTTGCCTCAGATTTGTCGCTCAGTGTTCCTGACCTGTTCCCGCACCCGAGATGCTGATCCCACCGGGGAGGAAGGAACCTGCAGGTGCGAGGACTGAGAGACCGAAATAAAGCCACAAATTAGTGATGAGAATGAGTCACTGGCCGGGTGCGATCCGCGTTCCCTCCTGTATCGATCGGGGAAGTGACGGCGCCGTCACCGCGTTCTCTGCTTGTTACATGGTTGAGCCCTCGTTCTACATCACCCATAGCTTGCAGCGCTGTCCGATCCTGTCAGAGATTCCATCTGCTTCTGAATTTAATTTGCCCGTCGCCAGTAAACACGTAATTGAAAATGTTAAGGCCGCGTGTATTCAGCGCGTCCGCATAATCCTGCGCGTGTGCTGACACTGGAACTTCACTCAAAATTGTGACCTAATGAGGCCAATAATCTTCCCTTCCCATCTTGTTTGCTAAACTATAACTCCCAGCATGTCCGGGCATCCTGGGAGTTGTAGTTTTGCAACAGCTGGAAAACACTGCTATAAAGGGTCCCTGTGACATGGAGGGGGGCGAGGAAGTCACCTGGGAATACATGAGCTGCGGGATGATGGGAGTGATACAATGTATGATAGGAGATTAGATTGTGAGCTCCTGGGGTCAGGGATGATGGGAGTGATACATTGTATGATAGGAGATTAGATTGTGAGCTCCTGGGGTCAGGGATGATGGGAGTGATACATTCCATGATAGGAGATTAGATTGTGAGCTCCTGAGGTCAGGGATGATGGGAGTGATACATTGTATGTGATAGGAGATTAGATTGTGAGCTCCTGGGGTCAGGGATGATGGGAGTGATACATTGTATGTGATAGATTAGATTGTGAGCTTCTGGGGTCAGGGATGATGGGAGTGATACATTGTATGTGATAGGAGATTAGATTGTGATCTTCTGGGGTCAGGGATGATGGGAGTGATACATTGTATGATAGGAGATAAGATTGTGAGCTCCTGAGGTCAGGGATGATGGGAGTGATACATTGTATGTGATAGATTAGATTGTGAGCTTCTGGGGTCAGGGATGATGGGAGTGATACATTGTATGATAGGAGATTAGATTGTGATCTCCTGGGATCAGGGATGATGGGAGTGATACATTGTATGATAGGAGATAAGATTGTGAGCTCCTGAGGTCAGGGATGATGGGAGTGATACATTGTATGTGATAGATTAGATTGTGAGCTCCTGGGGTCAGGGATGATGGGAGTGATACATTGTATGATAGGAGATTAGATTGTGAGCTCCTGAGGTCAGGGATGATGGGAGTGATACATTGTATGATAGGAGATTAGATTGTGAGCTCCTGGGGTCAGGGATGATGGGAGATTAGATTGTGAGCTCCTGAGGTCAGGGATGATGGGAGTGATATATTGTATGTGATAGGAGATTAGATTGTGAGCTCCTGGGGTCAGGGATGATGGGAGTGATATATTGTATGATTAGATTTTACATCTATTGCAGTATATTGAGCAGGAATCTATCCATTATTCCGCAATCCTTCCCTCTTGGCGCGGTTGACATAGTATCTTGTTGGCTCCCATGTTCGGTCTCTTTTAAGCACGGAGCTCAGTGAAGCCGCATTGTATTTTCTAGGAGGCACATAATGAGCGTTGCGGTGAGGTCGGCGGCTCTTGACCCTTTGTAGACGCATCTTAGCGCTTCCTCTTCAGACGTCTCATCCCTGTAATGATTCTGCTCTGAATACAGATCTCCTCATTTATCAGGTTAGCGGAAAATTTTATAGATGTGGAATTATTAATCAGCGACTACCGCCATCCCCTGCGCCGCGGATGAGAAACGCCTGAGGCACTACCAGGGTGCTCAACATGTTCTGTATTATGAGGTCATAAGGCCAGAATCTCTTTGTGAATAATGTGAGGGTTAAATATTTGTAGAAAATATGCATAATGTCTGTTAGACAACCTTTTTGGTTTTTATTTCAATTACTATGTTCTAAGAACGCGATATGGAGGGAAGTTATTACCTGAACGACCAGATCACGTTATGAGGAAAAAGCTAGAATATCAATCCATCCAATACTAAAGTCACAATACATTGTGTGCAGACCGTAGGTGACAGCCGCCATCAGTGCAGACCGTAGGTGACAGGCGCCATCAGTACAGACCATAGGTGACGGGCCATCAGTGCAGACCGTAGGTGACAGGCGCTATAAGTGCAGACCATAGGTGACAGGCGCCATCAGTGTAGACCGTAGGTGACAGCTGCCATCAGTACAGACCGTAGGTGACAGGCGCCATCAGTACAGACCATAGGTGACAGGGGCCATCAGTGCAGACCGTAGGTGACAGGAGCCATCCGTGCAGATTGTAGGTGACAGGCGCCATCAGTGCAGACCGTAGGTGACAGGAGCCATCCGTGCAGACCGTAGGTGACAGCCGCCATCAGTGCAGACCGTAGGTGACAGGCGCCATCAGTACAGACCATAGGTGACGGGCCATCAGTGTAGACCGTAGGTGACAGGCGCTATAAGTGCAGACCATAGGTGACAGGCGCCATCAGTGTAGACCGTAGGTGACAGCTGCCATCAGTACAGACCGTAGGTGACAGGCGCCATCAGTACAGACCATAGGTGACAGGGGCCATCAGTGCAGACCGTAGGTGACAGGAGCCATCCGTGCAGATTGTAGGTGACAGGCGCCATCAGTGCTGATTGTAGGGGACAGGGGCCATCAGTGTAGACCATAGGTGATGGGCCATCAGTGCAGACCATAAGTGACAGGCGCCATCAGTGCAGATTGTAGGTGGCAGGCGCCATCAGTGCAGACCGTAGGTGACAGGAGCCATCAGTGCAGATTGTAGGTGACAGGCGCCATCAGTGCAGATTGTAGGTGACAGGTGCCATCAGTGCAGATTGTAGGTGACAGGAGCCATCAATGCAGATTGTAGGTGACAGGGGCCATCAATGCAGATTGTAGGTGACACGCACCATCAGTGTAGACCGTAGGTGACAGGCGCCATCAGTGTAGACCGTAGGTGACAGGGGCCATCTGTGCAGATTGTAGGTGACAGGGGCCATCAGTGTAGACCATAGGTGACAGGGGTCATCAGTGCAGACCATAGGTGACAGGGGACATCAGTACACATTGTAGGTGACAGGCGCCATCATTGCAGATTGTAGGTGACAGGCGCCATCAGTGCAGATTGTAGGTGACAGGGGCCATCAGTGCAGATTGTAGGTGACAGGAGCCATCAGTGCAGATTTTAGGTGACAGGAGCCATCAGTGCAGATTGTAGGTGACAGGGGCCATCAGTGCAGATTGTAGGTGACAGGGGCCATCAATGCAGATTGTAGGTGACAGGGACCATCAGTGCAGATTGTAGGTGACAGGAGCCATCAGTGCAGATTGTAAGTGACAGGGGCCATCCGTGCAGATTGTAGGTGATAGGCGCCATCAGTGTAGACCGTAGGTGACAGGTGCCATCAGTGTAGACCGTAGGTGACAGGTGCCATCAGTGTAGACCGTAGGTGACAGGCGCCATCAGTGTAGACCTTAGGTGACAGGGGCCATCAATGCCGACTGTAGGTGACAGGGGCCATCAGTGCAGATTGTAGGTGACGGGCGCCATCAGTGTAGACCGTAGGTGACAGGCGCCATCAGTGTAGACCGTAGGTGACGGGCCATCAGTGTAGACGGTAGGTGACAGGGGCAATCAGTGTAGACCGTAGGTGACAGGCGCCATCAGTGTAGACCGTAGGTGACAGGCGCCATCACTGTAGACCGTAGGTGACAGGCGCCATCAGTGTAGACCGTAGGAGACAGGGGCCATCAGTGTAGACCGTAGGTGACAGGGGCCATCAGTGCAGATTGAAGGTGACAGGCGTCATCAGTGTAGATCGTAGTTGACAGGCGCCATCAGTGTAGAACATAGGTGACAGGGGCCATCAGTGCAGATTGTAGGTTACAGGAGCCATCAGTGCAGATTGTAGGGGACAGGCGCCATCAGTGTAGACCGTAGGTGACAGGTGCCATCAGTGTAGACCGTAGGTGACAGGCGCCATCAGTGTAGACCTTAGGTGACAGGGGCCATCAATGCCGACTGTAGGTGACAGGGGCCATCAGTGCAGATTGTAGGTGACAGGCGCCATCAGTGTAGACCGTAGGTGACAGGCGCCATCAGTGTAGACCGTAGGTGACGGGCCATCAGTGTAGACCGTAGGTGACAGGGGCCATCAATGCAGATTGTAGGTGACAGGCGCCATCAGTGTAGACCGTAGGTGACAGGCGCCATCAGTGTAGACCGTATGTGACGGGCCATCAGTGCAGATTGTAGGTGACAGGGGCCATCAGTGCAGATTGTAGGTGACAGGCGCCATCAGTGTAGACCGTAGGTGACAGGTGCCATCAGTGTAGACCGTAGGTGACAGGCGCCATCAGTGTAGACAGTAGGTGACAGGGGCCATCAGTGTAGACCGTAGGTGACAGGTGCCATCAGTGTAGACCGTAGGCGATAGGTGCCAACAGTGTAGACCGTAGGTGGCAGGTGCCATCAGTGTAGACCGTAGGTAACAGGGGCCATCAGTGCAGATTGAAGGTGACAGGCGCCATCAGTGTAGACCATAGGTAACAGGCACCATCAGTGCAGATTGTAGGTGACAGGGGTCATCAGTGCAGATTGTAGGTGACAGACGCCATCAGTGTAGACCGTAGGTGACAGGTGCCATCAGTGCAGATTGTAGGTGACAGGCGCCATCAGTGCAGATTGTAGGTGACAGGCGCCATCAGTGTAGACCGTAGGTAACAGGCGCCATCAGTGTAGACCGTAGGTAACAGGCGCCATCAGTGTATATTGGAGGTGACAGGTGCCATCAGTGTAGATTGTAGGTGACAGGGGCCATCAGTGCAGATTGTAGGTGACAGGCGCCATCAGTGCAGATTGTAGGTGACAGGGGCCATCAGTGCAGATTGTAGGTGACAGGCACCATCAGTGTAGATTGTAGGTGACAGGCGCCATCAGTGTAGATTGTAGGTGACAGGCGCCATCAGTGTAGATTGTAGGTGACAGGCGCCATCAGTGTAGACCGTAGGTGACAGGTGCCATCAGTGCAGATTGTAGGTGACAGGCGCCATCAGTGCAGATTGTAGGTGACAGGCGCCATCAGTGCAGATTGTAGGTGACAGGCGCCATCAGTGTAGACCGTAGGTAACAGGCGCCATCAGTGTAGATTGGAGGTGACAGGTGCCATCAGTGTAGATTGTAGGTGACAGGGGCCATCAGTGCAGATTGTAGGTGACAGGCACCATCAGTGTAGACCGTAGGTGACAGGTGCCATCAGTGCAGATTGTAGGTGACAGGTGCCATCAGTGTAGATTGTAGGTGACAGGCGCCATCAGTGTAGATTGTAGGTGACAGGCGCCATCAGTGTAGATTGTAGGTGACAGGCGCCATCAGTGTAGATTGTAGGTGACAGGCGCCATCAGTGTAGATTGTAGGGGACAGGCGCCATCAGTACAGATTGTAGGTGACAGGCGCCATCAGTGCAGATTGTAGGTGACAGGCCCCATCAGTGCAGATTGTAGGTGACAGGCGCCATCAGTGCAGATTGTAGGGGACAGGGGCCATCAGTGTAGATTGTAGGGGACAGGGGCCATCAGTGTAGATTGTAGGTGACAGGGGCCATCAGTGCAGATTGTAGGTGACAGGCGCCATCAGTGCAGATTGTAGGTGACAGGGGCCATCAGTGTAGATTGTAGTTTACAGGGGCCATCAGTGCAGATTGTAGGTTACAGGGGCCATCAGTGCAGATTGTAGGTGACAGGTGCCATCAGTGCAGATTGTAGGTGACAGGTGCCATCAGTGTAGATTGTAGGTGACAGGGGCTATCAGTGTAGATTGTAGGTGACAGGCGCCATCAGTACAGATTGTAGGTGACAGGCGCCATCAGTGCAGATTGTAGGTGACAGGGGCCATCAGTGCAGATTGTAGGTGACAGGGGCCATCAGTGTAGACTGTAGGTGACAGGGGCTATCAGTGCAGACTGTAGGTGACAGGGGCTATCAGTGCAGACTGTAGGTGACAGGGGCCATCAGTGCAGACTGTAGGTGACAGGGGCCATCAATGCAGATTGTAGGTGACAGGGGCCATCCGTGCAGATTGTAGGTGACAGGGGCTATCAGTGTAGACTGTAGGTGACAGGAGCCATCAGTGTAGACTGTAGGTGACAGGGGCCATCCGTGCAGACTGTAGGTGACAGGCGCCATCAGTGTAGATTGTAGGTGACAGGGGCCATCAATGCAGATTGTAGGTGACAGGCGCCATCAGTGCAGATTGTAGGTGACAGGAGCCATCAGTGTAGACTGTAGGTGACAGGGGCCATCCGTGCAGACTGTAGGTGACAGGCGCCATCAGTGTAGATTGTAGGTGACAGGGGCCATCAGTGTAGACTGTAGGTGACAGGGGCCATCCGTGCAGACTGTAGGTGACAGGCGCCATCAGTGTAGATTGTAGGTGACAGGGGCCTCAGTGTAGACTGTAGGTGACAGGCGCCATCAGTGTAGATTGTAGGTGACAGACGCCATCAGTGTAGACTGTAGGTGACAGGGGCCATCAGTGTAGACTGTAGGTGACAGACGCCATCAGAGCAGTCAGTGATCTCATGTTTTACAAATCAGAAATAAAAATAGTATTAACACCTCTGTCACCCGCGGACGCCGTAACTGGCTGTATCTTCATAGGAGGCATTGCTCTGCTTGATCATGAGAGGTATAGCCTTGGAGCCGGAGGCGTGGGTGTAGCGGTGCGGTGGCACGCATGGGCTTTGTGGATTTACATTTATATTGTTCCTCATACACACAGGAGTGCGCAACGTATCACACAGTCTCCCGGCTCTTTCATCCTCTCTGCAGCCGTCGCACCACACTGGGCTTTGTTCTCCGCGAACGTAGACCGCAGATCCTCTGCTGGATGTAATGTCACCTGATTACTGACAGGAACAAATAGAGAGGCGGCAAATAAGAGCCCTGATGTGATAGTGGCCTTATATGTATAGGATGTGGTGGGGCCCCCAGAATAATCTGCTGTGATACATCGACTGTGATACATCGACTGTGATACATCGACTGTGATACATCGACTGTGATACATCGACTGTGATACATCTACTGTGATACATCTACTGTGATACATCTACTGTGATACATCTACTGTGATACATCTACTGTGATACATCTACTGTGATACATCTATAATACATCTACTGTGATACATCTTCTATAATACATCTACTGTGATACATCTACTGTGATACATCTACTGTGATACATCTATAATACATCTACTGTGATACATCTACTGTGATACATCTACTGTGATACATCTACTGTGATACATCTACTATGATACATCTACTGTGATACATCTACTGTGATACATCTACTGTGATACATCTACTGTGATACATCTACTGTTATACATCTACTGTTATACATCTACTGTGATACATCTACTGTGATACATCTACTGTGATACATCTACTGTGATACATCTACTGTAATACATCTACTGTAATACATCTACTGTAATACATCTACTGTAATACATCTACTATAATACATCTACTGTGATACATCTTCTATAATACATCTACTGTGATACATCTACTGTGATACATCTACTATAATACATCTACTATAATACATCTACTGTGATACATCTACTGTGATACATCTACTGTGATACATCTACTATAATACATCTACTGTGATACATCTTCTATAATACATCTACTGTGATACATCTACTGTGATACATCTTCTATAATACATCTACTGTGATACATCTACTGTAATACATCTACTGTGATACATCTACTGTGATACATCTACTATAATACATCTACTATAATACATCTACTGTAATACATCTACTGTAATACATCTACTGTGATACATCTACTATAATACATCTACTATGATACATCTACTGTGAAACATCTGCTGTGATACATCTACTATAATACATCTACTGTGATACATCTACTGTGATACATCTACTGTGATACATCTACTGTGATACATCTACTGTTATACATCTACTGTGATACATCTACTATAATACATCTACTATGATACATCTACTGTGATACATCTACTGTGATACATCTACTGTGATACATCTACTGTGATACATCTACTATAATACATCTACTATGATACATCTACTATGATACATCTACTGTGATACATCTACTGTGATACATCTACTGTGATACATCTACTGTGATACATCTACTATAATACATCTACTATGATACATCTACTGTGATACATCTACTATAATACATCTACTATGATACATCTACTGTGATACATCTACTGTGATACATCTACTGTGATACATCTACTATAATACATCTACTATGATACATCTACTGTGATACATCTACTGTGATACATCTACTGTGATACATCTACTGTGATACATCTACTGTTATACATCTACTGTGATACATCTACTGTGATACTTCTACTGTGATACTTCTACTGTAATACATCTACTGTAATACATCTACTGTAATACATCTACTGTAATACATCTACTGTAATACATCTACTATAATACATCTACTATAATACATCTACTGTGATACATCTACTGTGATACATCTACTGTGATACATCTACTATAATACATCTACTGTGATACATCTACTATAATACATCTACTGTGATACATCTACTGTGATACATCTACTGTGATACATCTATTATAATACATCTACTATAATACATCTACTGTAATACATCTACTGTAATACATCTACTGTAATACATCTACTATAATACATCTACTGTGATACATCTACTGTAATACATCTACTGTAATACATCTACTGTAATACATCTACTATAATACATCTACTGTAATACATCTACTGTGATACATCTACTGTGATACATCTACTATAATACATCTACTGTGATACATCTACTGTGATACATCTACTGTGATACATCTACTGTGATACATCTACTGTGATACATCTACTATAATACATCTACTGTGATACATCTACTGTGATACATCTACTATAATACATCTACTGTGATACATCTACTATAATACATCTACTGTGATACATCTACTGTGATACATCTACTGTGATACATCTACTATAATACATCTACTATAATACATCTACTGTAATACATCTACTATAATACATCTACTGTGATACATCTACTGTGATACATCTACTGTGATACATCTACTATAATACATCTACTATAATACATCTACTGTAATACATCTACTATAATACATCTACTATGATACATCTACTGTGATACATCTACTGTAATAGATCTACTGTAATACATCTACTATAATACATCTACTGTGATACATCTACTGTGATACATCTACTGTGATACATCTACTGTAATACATCTACTGTGATACATCTACTATAATACATCTACTGTAATACATCTACTGTAATACATCTACTGTAATACATCTACTGTGATACATCTACTGTGATACATCTACTGTGATACATCTACTGTAATACATCTACTGTGATACATCTACTGTGATACATCTACTGTGATACATCTACTGTGATACATCTACTGTGATACATCTACTGTGATACATCTACTGTAATACATCTACTGTAATACATCTACTGTGATACATCTTCTATAATACATCTACTGTGATACATCTACTGTAATACATCTACTGTAATACATCTACTGTGATACATCTACTGTGATACATCTACTGTGATACATCTACTGTGATACATCTACTGTGATACATCTACTGTGATACATCTGCTGAGATACATCTACTGTGATACATCTACTATGATACATCTACTATAATACATCTACTGTGATACATCTACTGTGATACATCTACTGTGATACATCTACTGTGATACATCTACTGTGATACATCTACTGTGATACATCTACTGTAATACATCTACTGTAATACATCTACTGTGATACATCTACTGTGATACATCTACTGTGATACATCTACTGTGATACATCTACTGTGATACATCTACTGTGATACATCTACTATAATACATCTACTGTGATACATCTACTGTGATACATCTACTGTGATACATCTGCTGAGATACATCTGCCTACAACATTGTATCCGCCATTCAGAGTTCTAGTGAAGAGACCAGGTACAGTCCAGATCTATACACAGCGATAGACGTGCAGATTATCATGGAGACACATATGTACATACAAACCCTGAGACCCCAGCAGAGAAGATGTCATACCCATCACTGGGGCCCTAACCACTTATCGGGGGCCACTGCTTTCAAGTGCATTGAGAGCCAATGGTAGATTCCTTCGAGGAGTTCAGGTCTGACATCAGCCCCGTACAGAAAAATCACAGAAACTTGGACAACACAGATAGTAGGAAAAGATTAAATCAGAATCACAGAGAGTTTGGGCCATAACATTTATTGGGATCTTCTAAAAAACATGTGAAACCAACACAAAGAGATGAAAAGCCTGTGCGGCTACAATATGGAGTCAGTCTGTACAGCGCCGCCTCTGCCAATCAGATCGGATGTGACTCTGGTCACTGATATGTCCTCAGATGAACCATAAAACCTGGGAAACTGGGGCTGGTCCCCAAATCTGTATAACTTTATATTATTACATTATATTATCTATCGGTATAACATTATATTATTACATTATATTATCTATCGGTATAACATTATATTATCTATCGGTATAACAGTATATTATTACATTGTATTATCTATCAGTATAACATTATATTATTACATTATATTATCTATCGGTATAACATTATATTATTACATTATATTATCTATCGGTATAACAGTATATTATTACATTATATTATCTATCAGTATAACATTATATTATTACATTATATTATCTATCGGTATAACATTATATTATTACATTGTATCTATCTGTATAACATTATATTATTACATTGTATTATCTATCTGTATAACATTATATTATTACATTGTATTATCTATCAGTATAACATTATATTATTACATTATATTATCTATCAGTATAACATTATATTATTACATTATATTATCTATCTGTATAACATTATATTATTACATTGTATTATCTATCTGTATAACATTATATTATTACATTGTATTATCTATCGGTATAACATTATATTATTACATTATATTATCTATCAGTATAACATTATATTATTACATTATATTATCTATCTGTATAACATTATATTATTACATTGTATTATCTATCAGTATAACATTATATTATTACATTATATTATCTATCAGTATAACATTATATTATTACATTATATTATCTATCAGTATAACATTATATTATTACATTATATTATCTATCTGTATAACATTATATTATTACATTATATTATCTATCTGTATAACATTATATGATTACATTATATCTATCTGTATAACATTATATTATTACATTATATTATCTATCTGTATAACATTATATGATTACATTATATCTATCTGTATAACATTATATTATTACATTATATTATCTATCTGTATAACATTATATTATTACATTATATTATCTATCGGTATAACATTATATTATCTATCGGTATAACAGTATATTATTACATTGTATTATCTATCGGTATAACATTATATTATTACATTATATTATCTATCGGTATAACATTATATTATTACATTGTATCTATCTGTATAACTTTATATTATTACATTATATTATCTATCGGTATAACAGTATATTATTACATTATATTATCTATCGGTATAACATTATATTATTACATTGTATCTATCTGTATAACATTATATTATTACATTGTATTATCTATCTGTATAACATTATATTATTACATTGTATTATCTATCAGTATAACATTATATTATTACATTGTATTATCTATCTGTATAACATTATATTATTACATTGTATTATCTATCGGTATAACATTATATTATTACATTGTATTATCTATCGGTATAACAGTATATTATTACATTATATTATCTATCGGTATAACATTATATTATCTATCGGTATAACATTATATTATTACATTATATTATCTATCTGTATAACATTATATTATTACATTGTATTATCTATCGGTATAACATTATATTATTACATTATATTATCTATCGGTATAACATTATATTATTACATTATATTATCTATCGGTACAACATTATATTATTACATTATATTATCTATCGGTATAACATTATATTATTACATTATATTATCTATCGGTACAACGGTATATTATTACATTATATTATCTATCGGTATAACATTATATTATTACATTGTATCTATCTGTATAACATATTATTACATTGTATCTATCTGTATAACATTATATTATTACATTATATCTATCTGTATAACATTATATTATTACATTATATCTATCTGTATAACATTATATTATTACATTGTATCTCTATGACATTATATTATTACATTGTATCTATAACATTATATTATTACATTGTATCTCTATAACATTATATTATTACATTGTATCTCTATAATATATTATTACATTGTATCTCTATAATATATTATTACATTGTATCTCTATAATATATTATTACATTGTATCTATATAATATTATATTATTACATTGTATCTCTATAACATTATATTATTACATTGTATCTATAACATTATATTATTACATTGTATCTATATAACATTATATTATTACATTGTATCTCTATAATATATTATTACATTGTATCTATAACATTATATTATTACATTGTATCTATAACATTATATTATTACATTGTATCTCTATAATATATTATTACATTGTATCTATAACATTATATTATTACATTGTATCTATAACATTATATTATTACATTGTATCTATATAACATTATATTATTACATTGTATCTCTATGACATTATATTATTACATTGTATCTATATTACATTATATCATTACATTGTATCTATAACATTATATTATTACATTGTATCTATAACATTATATTATTACATTGTATCTATGACATTATATTATTACATTGTATCTCAATAACATTATATTATTACATTGTATCTATAACATTATATTATTACATTGTATCTATGACATTATATTATTACATTGTATCTCAATAACATTATATTATTACATTGTATCTATGACATTATATTATTACATTGTATCTATGACATTATATTATTACATTGTATCTATGACATTATATTACATTGTATCTCTATGACATTATATTATTACATTATATTATCTATCGGTATAACATTATATTATTACATTATATTATCTATCGGTATAACATTATATTATTACATTATATTATCTATCGGTAAAACATTATATTATTACATTATATTATCTATCGGTATAACATTATATTATTACATTATATTATCTATCGGTATAACATTATATTATTACATTGTATCTATGACATTATATTATTACATTGTATCTATGACATTATATTATTACATTGTATCTATGACATTATATTATTACATTGTATCTATGACATTATATTATTACATTGTATCTATAACATTATATTATTACATTGTATCTCTATGACATTATATTATTACATTGTATCTATAACATTATATTATTACATTGTATCTATGACATTATATTATTACATTGTATCTATGACATTATATTATTACATTGTATCTATAACATTATATTATTACATTGTATCTCTATGACATTATATTATTACATTGTATCTATAACATTATATTATTACATTGTATCTATGACATTATATTATTACATTGTATCTATATTACATTATATCATTACATTGTATCTCAATAACATTATATTATTACATTGTATCTATGACATTATATTATTACATTGTATCTATGACATTATATTATTACATTATATTATCTATCGGTATAACAGTATATTATCTATCGGTATAACATTATATTATTACATTATATTATCTATCGGTATAACAGTATATTATCTATCAGTATAACATTATATTATTACATTATATTATCTATCGGTATAACAGTATATTATTACATTATATTATCTATCGGTATAACATTATATTATTACATTATATTATCTATCGGTATAACATTATATTATTACATTATATTATCTATCGGTATAACAGTATATTATTACATTATATTATCTATCGGTATAACATTATATTATTACATTGTATCTATCTGTATAACATTATATTATTACATTGTATTATCTATCTGTATAACATTATATTATTACATTGTATTATCTATCTGTATAACATTATATTATTACATTGTATTATCTATCGGTATAACATTATATTATTACATTATATTATCTATCGGTATAACATTATATTATTACATTATATTATCTATCGGTATAACATTATATTATTACATTGTATCTCAATAACATTATATTATTACATTGTATCTATGACATTATATTATTACATTGTATCTATGACATTATATTATTACATTATATTATCTATCGGTATAACAGTATATTATCTATCGGTATAACATTATATTATTACATTATATTATCTATCGGTATAACATTATATTATTACATTATATTATCTATCGGTATAACATTATATTATTACATTGTTAATAACGTGACTATGTTTCTCTTGCAGATTCCCAGTCAGAGGACGATGCTTCCCCTATAAAACGACCTCGACTATTAGACAGCGGGGAAGGATCCGACCGCAACCGCCCCAAACAGAAGAGCCGGCGCCGCTGCTTCCGCTGCCAAATAAAACTGGAGTTGGTACAACAGGAGTTGGGGTCTTGTCGCTGCGGTGAGTTACAGATAAGAAAAAATTGTCAAATCTACAGAGGATGATAAACAACTTTGTAACATGTAATGTTAGTCACCTCCAGAGCTGCATTCACAATTCTGTAAATCAAGTGACTGCAGCTTTAGATGTGACTGGAGTATAAGATCTGAGTGCAGCTTTACATATGACTGGAGTATAAGATCTGAGTGCAGCTTTACATGTGACTGGAGTATAAGATCTGAGTGCAGCTTTACATGTGACTGGAGTATAAGATCTGATTGCAGCTTTACATGTGACTGGAGTATAAGATCTGAGTGCAGCTTTACATGTGACTGGAGTATAAGATCTGAGTGCAGCTTTACACGTGACTGGAGTATAAGATCTGAGTGCAGCTTTACACGTGACTGGAGTATAAGATCTGAGTGCAGCTTTACATGTGACTGGAGTATAAGATCTGAGTGCAGCTTTACATGTGACTGTAGTATAAGATCTGAGTGCAGCTTTACATGTGACTGTAGTATAAGATCTGAGTGCAGCTTTACATGTGACTGGAGTATAAGGTTTGAGTGCAGCTTTACATGTGACTGGAGTATAAGATCTGAGTGCAGCTTTACATGTGACTGGAGTATAAGGTTTGAGTGCAGCTTTACATGTGACTGGAGTATAAGGTTGGAGTGCAACTTTACATGTGACTGGAGTATAAGGTTTGAGTGCAGCTTTACATGTGGCTGGAGTATAAGATCTGAGTGCAGCTTTACATGTGACTGGAGTATAAGATCTGAGTGCAGCTTTACATGTGACTGGAGTATAAGGTTTGAGTGCAGCTTTACACGTGACTGGAGTATAAGGTTTGAGTGCATCTGCAGAAGTGACTGGAGTATAAGGTTTTTGAGTGCAGCTTTACATGTGACTGGAGTATAAGATCTGAGTGCAGCTTTACACGTGACTGGAGTATAAGGTTTGAGTGCATCTGCAGAAGTAAATAAGGTTTTATCTCTGGATCCTGCTCTACAATGTGATTGAAGAAAGCTCTGGTGGTATAGGGGTTGTGAACGCAGCTTTGGCTGTGATTGCTGGTGATAATTGTGTCTTCACACTTCAGAGTATCTTAGTGTAATAGGAAGATTCAATGTAACAAGGCACCAAGCGTTCCCCTCCGCCTCTTCCCCGGAGCACGATTACTAACACCCCCAAGGGTCCCAGTTTTCGGGTCAACACTTTATTTTTATTCGTCTTTTAGCTCCAGATTTACCATAAAATGTTCATCTTAACGATTTTCCCCGAAGCCAAAATTTATTTAAGTGAGATGATAAAATTAGTATAATTAATTTGCTAATATATCAGGAACCCCAGGAATCAGCAGCTCCCAATATCCGAGCTGTCTCCAGCAGGTGGCGATCTCTGGGTGACTCCCAGTGTTACCCGAATATTCAGCTGGGGCAACTTCAGACCCGCATTAAACATGGCGGCCATAGAGCAGAATATAGCGCCCTGTCACGTTATCTGTAACCATTGTGAATGGAGTATAGGAACTGAGTGAGTGCAGCTTTAGATGTGAATGGAGTATAGGAACTGAGTGAGTGCAGCTTTAGATTTGAATGGAGTATAGGAACTGAGTGAGTGCAGCTTTAGATGTGAATGGAGTATAGGAACTGAGTGAGTGCAGCTTTAGATGTGAATGGAGTATAGGAACTGAGTGAGTGCAGCTTTAGATGTGAATGGAGTATAGGAACTGAGTGAGTACAGCTTTAGATGTGAATGGAGTATAGGAACTGAGTGAGTGCAGCTTTAGATGTAAATGGAGTATAGGAACTGAATGAGTGTAGCTTTAGATGTGACTATAATATATGAACTGAGTGAGTGCAGCTTTAGATGTGACTATAATATATGAACTGAGTGAGCGCAGCTTTAGATGTGACTATAATATATGAACTGAGTGAGTGCAGCTTTAGATGTGAATGGAGTATAGGAACTCAATGAGTGTAGCTTTAGATGTGAATGGAGCATAGGAACTGAGTGAGTGCAGCTTTAGATGTTACTGTAATATAGGAACCGAGTGAGTGCAGCTTTAGTTGTGACTGGAGTATAAGTTTGAATCCAGTTATGAAACGTGAGTATAAGAAACCTGTGGTGGTAGAAGACAATCTGCACTGATACATTGTAACAGAAGATGAGGAGTGGAGGGAGATCGGTGCCGTTCTGAATGGCCTTGACTGATACATTGCAACAAACGTCAGCCATGTGCGCAGAACTAGGTCAGGACGTGTGTTATACAGCTGGACACGTGAGCAGTTTGTTGTACGCACCGGACTGTCAGGATCTGGGGACCATAATGCAGCGAGGCCCTTGTGTTCACCCAGAGTAGGGGCCGCAGGGGCAGGAGGAGGAGTTCTGCTCCATTACAGGCTATTAAGCTCTGGCAGGAAACCACGTCTCATAAATAATGCTTAAGAGGCTTCGCTCTGTACAGCGAACGTGTTGGGAATTGCGCTCGGCCCCTGTGTATTCTCGGCGCCCGCAGCAGCCAGAACAGAAGATGTCATTTTCATTCCTTTTTAATGAGGTGACAATTAACACTAAAGAGGCGCACCGGAGAGACAGAGCCACCGGACCCCCCACCCCAAACACTAAAGAGGCACACCGGAGAGACAGAGCCACCGGAACCCGCACCCCAAACACTAAAGAGGCGCACCGGAGAGACAGAGCCACCGGACCCCCCACCCCAAACACTAAAGAGGCGCACCGGAGAGACAGAGCCACCGGACCCCTCACCCCAAACACTAAGGAGGCGCACCGGAGAGACAGAGCCACGGGACCCCCCACCCCAAACACTAAAGAGGCGCACCGGAGAGACAGAGCCACGGGACCCCCCACCCCAAACACTAAAGAGGCGCACCGGAGAGACAGAGCCACCGGACCCCCCACCCCAAACACTAAAGAGGCGCACCGGAGAGACAGAGCCACCGGACCCCCCACCCCAAACACTAAAGAGGCGCACCGGAGAGACAGAGCCACCAGACCCCCCACCCCAAACACTAAAAAGGCACTCCGGAGAGACAGAGCCACCGGACCCCCCACCCCAAACACTAAAGAGGCACACCGGAGAGACAGAGCCACCGGACCCCCCACCCCAAACACTAAAGAGGTGCATCGCAGAGACAGAGCCACCGGACCCCCCACCCCAAACACTAAAGAGGCGCACCGGAGAGACAGAGCCACGGGACCCCCTACCCCAAACACTAAAGAGGCACACCGGAGATACAGAGCCACTGGACCCCCCACCCCAAACACTAAAGAGGCACACCGGAGAGACAGAGCCACGGGACCCCCCACCCCAAACACTAAAGAGGCGCATCGCAGAGACAGAACCACCGGACCCCCCACCCCAAACACTAAAGAGGCGCATCGCAGAGACAGAACCACCGGACCCCCCCACCCCAAACACTATAAAGAGGCGCATCGCAGAGACAGAGCCACCGGACCCCCCACCCCAAACACTAAAGAGGCGCATCGCAGAGACAGAGCCACCGGACCCCCCACCCCAAACACTAAAGAGGCACACCGGAGAGACAGAGCCACCGGACCCCCCACCCCAAACACTAAAGAGGCGCACCGGAGAGACAGAGCCACCGGACCCGCCACCCCAAACACTAAAGAGGCGCACCGGAGAGACAGAGCCACCGGACCCCCCACCCCAAACACTAAAGAGGCACACTGGAGAGACAGAGCCACCGAACCCGCCACCCCAAACACTAAAAGAGGCGCACCGGAGAGACAGAGCCACCGGACCCCCCCTCTCCAAACACTAAAGTGGCGCACCGGAGAGACAGAGCCACTGGACCCCCCACCCCAAACACTAAAGAGGCTCACCGGAGAGACAGAGCCACCGGACCCCCCAAACGCTAAAGAGGCGCACCGCAGAGACAGAGCCACCGGACCCGCCACCCCAAACACTAAAGAGGCGCACCGGAGAGACAGAGCCACCGGACCCGCCACCCCAAACACTAAAGAGGCGCACCGGAGAGACAGAGCCACCGAACCCGCCACCCCAAACACTAAAGAGGCGCACCGGAGAGACAGAGCCACCGAACCCGCCACCCCAAACACTAAAGAGGCGCACCGGAGAGACAGAGCCACCGGACCCCCCACCCCAAACGCTAAAGAGGCACACCGGAGAGACAGAGCCACGGGACCCCCCACCCCAAACGCTAAAGAGGCGCACCGGAGAGACAGAGCCACCGAACCCGCCACCCCAAACCCTAAAGAGGCCCCCCGGAGAGACAGCCACGGGCATCCCCACCCCGAACACCAAAGAGGAGCTCCGGAGAGACAGAACCACGGGACCCCCCACCCCAAATACTAAAGAGGCGCACTGGAGAGACAGAGCCACCGGACCCCCCACCCCAAATACTAAAGAGGCGCACTGGAGAGACAAAGCCGCCACCCCAAACACTAAAGAGGCTCACCAGAGAGACAGAGCCACTGCCCCCCCCCCCACACTGAATGCCGAAGAGGCACTCCGGAGACACCAAGCCACCCCCAAATCCCCATCCCACCCCGATCACCAAAGAGGCACTCCGTAGAGAACGAGTCTCCGGTGTCTCCCACTCCGATCCTTACTCATCCTTGGCTTTTGTGTTCAGTCGTCCATGAATCTTTGCCCTGGAGCCCACGATGGGAACGTGGCCCGCGACGGGAAAATTCATTAAATTACAAGCTCATCCGCAGCTCACGCAGACAAATTCCGCTCAGCTTTGATCTTCAAAAGAGCAATTTGTAGGATGAGTTGTGCGCGGCCGCACCCAGGCGACTGCGGAGGTGACAGGAATCGCTGATGGATAAGGAACGTGTCCCCTTTATTAACCCTGTCAATGCTGTGCACCTCTCCTGTACACAGAAATTTTCCTCATGAAATAAGTTTATGCATTACCCCACCCCTAGAAACGGCGCCCCTCCTGCTAATTGTCTAGTATTGCAGGGTAGCCCTATCCACTTGAATGATGTGAAACTGCAGTACCGCACATAACCTGTGGACGAGAGAGGCGCTGGTTCCCTGTCTCCTCTGCGGTGACCTGTGATTCATCTTCACTCCTTTACGTAATTAATGGCGTTTAGCTCGCTTCCGGCGTGGCCTTGGTTACATTATTACTTCTGGAAGATGACTTAGATGGAGTAGCCGCCGTGCAAAAAGAAAGTGAGACCAACAGAGTTAAAAGGCGGTCTCCGTAATATCCACCATAATATCACCGCCGCCTGCCCGGATCCTGGAGGAAGACAAATCCCTGAACACTGCACGAGGGTGAGAATATATGGCCCCATAGATGTCCCGAGCACTTGTATTCTAAGGATAAAATTATCATGAAAAAACCCCCAGGGGAAGCCTCCTCTGTCAGTGACCCCCAGATGAAGCCTCCTCTGATAGCTGTCAGTGACCCCCAGGTGAAGCCTCCTCTGATAGCTGTCAGTGACCCCCAGGTGAAGCCTCCTCTGATAGCTGTCAGTGACCCCAGGTGAAGCCTCCTCTGATAGCTGTCAGTGACCCCCAGATGAAGCCTCTTCTGATAGCTGTCAGTGACCCCCAGGTGAAGCCTCCTCTGATAGCTGTCAGTGACCCCCAGGTGAAGCCTCCTCTGATAGCTGTCAGTGACCCCAGGTGAAGCCTCCTCTGATAGCTGTCAGTGACCCCCAGGTGAAGCCTCCTCTGATAGCTGTCAGTGACCCCAGGGGAAGCCTCCTCTGATAGCTGTCAGTGACCCCCAGATGAAGCCTCCTCTGATAGCTGTCAGTGACCACAGGTGAAGCCTCCTCTGATAGCTGTCAGTGACCCCAGGTGAAGCCTCCTCTGATAGCTGTCAGTGACCCCAGATGAAGCCTCCTCTGATAGCTGTCAGTGACCCCCAGATGAAGCCTCCTCTGATAGCTGTCAGTGACCCCCCCAGGTGAAGCCTCCTCTGATAGCTGTCAGTGACCCCAGATGAAGCCTCCTCTGATAGCTGTCAGTGACCCCAGATGAAGCCTCCTCTGATAGCTGTCAGTGACCCCCAGGTGAAGCCTCCTCTGATAGCTGTCAGTGACCCCCAGGTGAAGCCGCCTCTGATAGCTGTCAGTGACTCCCAGGTGAAGCCGCCTCTGATAGCTGTCAGTGACCCCCAGGTGAAGCCTCCTCTTATAGCTGTCAGTGACCCCCCAGGTGGAGCCTCCTCTGATAGCTGTCAGTGACCCCCAGGTGAAGCCTCCTCTGATAGCTGTCAGTGACCCCCAGGTGAAGCCTCCTCTGATAGCGGTCAGTGACCCCCAGGTGAAGCCTCCTCTGATAGCTGTCAGTGACCCCCAGGTGAAGCCTCCTCTGATAGCGGTCAGTGACCCCCAGGTGAAGCCTCCTCTGATAGCTGTCAGTGACCCCCAGGTGAAGCCTCCTCTGATAGCTGTCAGTGACCCCCAGGTGAAGCCTCCTCTGATAGCTGTCAGTGACCCCAGGTGAAGCCTCCTCTGATAGCTGTCAGTGAACCCCAGATGAAGCCTCCTCTGATAGCTGTCATTGACCCCCAGGTGAAGCCTCCTCTGATAGCTGTCAGTGACCCCCAGGTAAATCCGACCACCATGACTTCTAGGGGAGCCCCTGCCCCCTAACATCCCGTCCCCCCCAGAGAACCAGTCAGTGAGAAGTGGAGGTCACTGTTCTCCATTGGTCAGTCCCTTTGTGATCAGTGTCTTCAGGATATATGTGGCCAGGATACAGGGTCCAGTCGGGAGGGTCTTCTATCTGGCGCCCCCTTTTGAAGCTTCATTATTTTTCTGATCCTGTGTATTGGTCAGGGATCGGATTTGTCGCGCTCACATATTAGTCACGTGCTTCCTTCTGTATGCAGAACACTCACCGCCACCGCTGTTAACATCCTGACATTTTGCGTGCGGGAGCGGCGAGTGTTATAATGTATCCCTGCATTTCATTACCAGGTGTAGGAAACTCATTCTGATTCCTGCAGAAAAAAACAAGTCAGAAATTGGAAAACGGCGAAACCTTGTAAATCTACAAAATTGTCTTTACCTAGAACTTCAATCAATGGCGGCCGGCGCCAAATAGAAGAGCGGGGGGAGGGGAATCTGTAGTGAGAGCGGACCCCCTCCATACAGAACTCCAAGCAACCCCCTCCTTTTTTTTTTTTTTACTTTTTGAGCCAAAAAATGTGAAGAAAAACTAATTTTATTTATCTTTTTTTATTCTATCCTATATGCATAAATTGCACAAAATCCGGTAAGAATGGGTATTGTGCATAGATCACCTTCCTTATTCCAGCATCAATTCCAGTCATCCCCACCTCCATGTCCACCGCAGCACCTGATGACATCACTGATATAATATAATGATATGTGATCACAGCCCCGCCCCCTGTATGACATCACTGATATAATATAATCATAATATAATGACATGTGATCACAGCCCTGCCCCCTGTATGACATCACTGATATAATATAATAGTAATATAATAACATGTGGTCACAGCCCCGCCCCCTGTATGACATCACTGATATAATAGTAATATAATGACATGTGATCACAGCCTCGCCCCCTGTATGACATCACTGATATAATAGTAATATAATGACATGTGATCACAGCCCCGCCCCCTGTATGACATCACTGATATAATATAATAGTAATATAATAACATGTGGTCACAGCCCCGCCCCCTGTATGACATCACTGATATAATAGTAATATAATGACATGTGATCACAGCCTCGGCCCCTGAATGACATCACTGATATAATAATATAATGACATGTGATTTCTGTGTACAGTGTTCCTGTAGGTTTATTATTCTGCAGTGTTTTCTTCAGTGGAGAACATTTTGCTGTTTCCTCAGTGATTTAGTTAGTGACTCCTGTGGCCCCCGTTCTGGTCTCGCTCCGTCTCTCCACCTCACCACAAAGCCCATTTATATGAAGAATATGGGAGATTGTTGTCACATGTAGCACACAGCCAGTACTTGCCAGAAATTCCTGCAGTTCCTGTAATGTTGCAGTAGGCCTCCTGGACACCTCCCTGACCAGTTTGTCTTTTCATCAGTTTTGGAGGGACGTCCAGTTCTTGGTAATGTCTCTGTTCTGCAGTATTGTCTCCACCTGATGATGATGCCCTCACTGTGTTCCATGGTCTATCTGATGCTTTGGAGATTCATTTGTTCCCTTCTCCTGACTGATATCTTCTCCAGTGAGATTCCTCTGATGCTTTAGGAGTTCTCTGCGGACCATGGCTTCTGCTCTGAGATGTAACTAAGGAAGTCAGGAAAATCCTACTAGACTGTAGAAAATCTTACTAAAGCAGCTGAACTGTAGAAAATTCTACTAGAGCAGCTGAACTGTAGAAAATCCTACTAGAACAGCTGAACTGTAGAAAATCCTACTAGAACAGCTGAACTGTAGAAAATCCTACTAGAGCACCTGAACTGTAGAAAATCCTACTAGAAAAGCTGAACTGTAGAAAATCCTACTAGAACAGCTGAACTGTAGAAAATCCTACTAGAGCAGCTGAACTGTAGAAAATCCTACTAGAACAGCTGAACTGTAGAAAATCCTACTAGAACAGCTGAACTGTAGAAAATCCTACTAGAACAGCTGAACTGTAGAAAATCCTACTAGAACAGCTGAACTGTAGAAAATCCTACTAGAACAGCTGAACTGTAGAAAATCCTACTAGAGCAGCTGAACTGTAGAGAATCCTACTAGAACAGCTGAACTGTAGAAAATCCTACAAGAACAGCTGAACTGTAGAAAATCCTACAAGAACAGCTGAACTGTAGAAAATCCTACTAGAACAGCTGAACTGTAGAAAATCCTACTAGAACAGCTGAACTGTAGAAAATCCTACTAGAGCAGCTGAACTGTAGAAAATCCTACTAGAACAGCTGAACTGTAGAAAATCCTACAAGAACAGCTGAACTGTAGAAAATCCTACTAGAACAGCTGAACTGTAGAAAATCCTACTAGAACAGCTGAACTGTAGAAAATCCTACTAGAACAGCTGAACTGTAGAAAATCCTACTAGAACAGCTGAACGGTAGAAAATCCTACTAGAACAGCTGAACTGTAGAAAATCCTACTAGAACAGCTGAACGGTAGAAAATCCTACTAGAAAAGCTGAACTGTATGTGTGATTATTCAGTCACTCTAAATGATGGCCGGCGTGTAATGGCGTCTATTTAACACGAGCCTGAAGGTGATTGGTTCATTCTGAACACAGCCACATCCCCCAGTTATATGAGGGTGTGCAGACTTATGCAACCAGATTTCAGTTTGTTTTCCAATTGAATTGTTCAGGTTATCGGTCACATTAAAGGGGCACTCTGGTGCTCCAGCGTTTTAAACATTTTATTTAGAATGCTGGAGGCTGTGATCGTGACATCACAGCCACACCCCTTTGTGCTGTCACACCACGCCCCCTCCATTCGTGTCTATGGGAGGGGGCGTGTCGAACGACACGCCCCCTCCCGTAGACATGAATGGAGGGGGCGTGGTGTGACATCACGAGGGGCGTGGCCGTGATGTCACCACCACAACCCGGGGGGGGGGGGGGGAGATCGCAGAGGCCCCCAGCAGCGGGCCCCCCGCGATCAGACATCTTATCCCCTATCCTTTGTATACGGGATAAGATGTCTAGGGGCGGAGTACCCCTTTAAGGACAGATCGGCTTTTGGCTTCGAGGACACAAACAATTTTATTTAAGCGTTTTCGTTTTTTCCGCCATAAAACTTTTTTATTTTTCCATCTATGGACCCATAAAAGAGGCTGTTTATTTGCACAACCAATTGTGCTTCGTAATGACACCTTTCATTTTACTACAAAAATAAAAATCTACGGAGAAACAAAATTGTATATTATTTTTTGGCAGAAACTGGGGGAAAAAATGCAATTTTGGGAGGTTTGGGTTTCACGCAGAACATATTCGTAAGACTGGCAAGTTGTCTTTATTCTGTGGGTCAATACTATTAAGACGATCCCCGTGTTTACGTGGCTTTTGTATTGTTGTAGTAATCTTTTTTTTATTGTTTTTTGACAATCAGTAGTTAGTAGTCTGACCCCTATGACATTTTTTTTTTTCCCGTATATACAGCTGTATGAGGGTCATATTGTGCGTCGTGATCGTTTCGGTTAGACTTTTTGATCGCTTGTGTAGGTGAACACATTTATTAGACGTAGGTGAAGCATTTTTTTTACACTTTTTGTTTTGTGCGCAGGTCATGTGTAGGTGCACTACATTTATTAAATGGCCGCAGGGCATTTTATACATTTTTTCCAGATACACAGTTCCTAAAATATTTCTGGTTTATTCGTTGCGCAAAATTTTGCGACTTTATCCTGCTGCGACTTTTCTAAAAAAGCTAAGCCAGGTCTGGGCTGGTGTATTTATGCGCCTTTTTATGCGACTAGTGTTTGTGCGAAAATTTGCGACTTTTCACAAAAGTCGCAGTTGATAAATAGTAGGGATCGACCGATATTGACTTTTTTAGGGCCGATACCGATAATCTGTCACCTTTCAGGCCGATAGCCGATAATTTATGCCGATATTCCGGTATAAGTTATCGGCTATTTCTCCCCCCGGCCTCGCAGAAGCTGTTGCAGATCAATGATTTAAAGTGGGCTCTTTAAATCAATGAACTGCAGCGGCTTTTGCGTGGCCAGAGACCGCCGCCGCCATCTGCTTCTCTCCTCCTGCCTGTCCTGGGGTCCTCCTGAGTCCAACCACCGCCGCTGCCCCATTGCCTCCCCCATCCCCGGTTTTATAATTACCTGTTCCCGGGGTCCGCAATACTTCTGGCTCCGGCGGCGTCCTGCGCTGTCACTGTGCGCACTGACGGTGATGATGACGTTGAGGACGTCACTCGTCATTGCGCAGCGCACGGCAACAGCGCAGGGCGCCGCAGGATTCAGAAGTAGCGCGGACCCTGGGAACGGGTAATTACAAAACCAGGGATGGGGAAGCGGTGGCGGCGGTCGTCTCTGGCCGGTGGGGGGGGGGGGGGTTGCTGGACATTATCGGCATATCGGCAAGGTAATTGCCGATACCGATAATGTCAAAAATCATGAATATCGGCCGATAATATTGGCCAAACCCATAATAGGTAACCACTGCATAGTGAAGAGAATAAATGGCGCACTGCAAGATAACATTGTGAAGAATGTCTATAGGAATAGTCGCCAAAAACCACTGCGCCTAAACTGCGCCAAATATAGACAACAACACAGCTCGAAATGCAATGATAAATGTCCCCTTTGTTTTCCTTTATGATGTGACCAAAAATCAGCAATTTTGGTATTTGATATTTTTTTATATTTATACCGTTCACTGCGCGGGATCATTAAAGGGGTACTCCGCTGAAAACCTCTTATTACCTATCCAAAGGATAGGGGATAAGGTGTTAGATCGCGGGCGTCCCACCGCTGGGGAAACCCTCGATCTCCGCTGCGACACCCCTGTCATTCGGTGCACAGAACGAATTCCACTCCGTGCCCGATAACTGGCGATGCCGGCTGCCACGCCCCCTCCCATAGACATGAATGGAGGGGGCGTGGCGTGACATCACAAACATGGAAGCTGCAAGCTTACGGTTTCTGGATGCCGCTGCTGCCAGCCTGGAGATCGCGGGGTCCCTGTGATCTAACATCTTATTCCCTATCCTTTGGATGGGGGATAAGATGTCTTACAGCGGAGTACCCCTTTAATTTTAGGTTTTCATAGATCAGACATTTACACACGATACCGATTTATTACACACAATACCGATTATATGGTGTAATTATTATTATTATTTTATTATTGGAAAAGGTGTGCTTATATCAGTTATTATTAGGTGAGAGGCTTTTTTTATATTGTATGTATATACCGTGTGAATATATATATATATATATATATATATATATATATATATATAATTTTTTTTCCACTTCTTTATTCCCCATAGCAGACTGAGATATGCAGTCATTAGATTTGTAACACTGAATAACACTATGACATATTACGATATTATCGGCGATCTAGTGTTATCGGCGATCTACTGCCTCAGCAGATCAGACAAGGGATCCACACAGAGTAGGTGAGGGGGCCAGCGGGCCTGTAAACTGATCAGAACCCCCCAGGCAGGGTAGTTGTTATTGCAACTCTCAAGTCAGTGTTTCCAAGCCAGGGTGGCTTCAGCTGTTGCAAAACTACAACCCCCACCATGCCCAGATAGCCAAAGTAGACAACAGATCTAGATCAGATCAGCGACCCCCGAAGTGTTCTTAACTAAGTGTTTGGAACTAAATGTTCCGAACGCTGGGGAGTGGAGTACCCCTTTAAATACCATAACATCAGGACGTCCATTGTCCTTAAAGGGGTATTCCAGAAAAAACTTTTTTTTATATATCAACTGGCTCCAGAAAGTTAAACAGATCTTACTTCTATTAAAAAACCTTAATCCTTCCAATAATTATCAGCTGCTGAAGTTGTGTTCTTTTCTGTCTGGCAACAGTTCATCTCTGCTTGTCTCGGGAACTGCACAGAGTAGAAGAGGTTTACTATGGGGATTTGCTTCTACTCTGGACAGCTCCCGAGACATGTGTCATCAGAGAGCACTTAGACAGAAAAGAACAACTCAACTTCAGCAGCTCATAAGTACTGAAAAGATTAAGATTTTTTAATAGAAGTAATTTACAAATCTGTTTAACTTTCTGGAGCCAGTTGATATATAAAAAAAAAGTTTTTTCCCGGATAACCCCTTTAAGGGGTCAGGCTACTTTCACACTGTTGTTTTGACCTCCCCGTAACAGGTCCTTTGGGCTCTTTTTTTTTTTTTTCCTTTAACGCCCGTTATCAGGTCGGGTCACAACGGACACCGCCGGATCCCATTGATTATAATGGGGTCCATTGTTTTAGAGGAGTATAGCAGAAGAAGAAAACAGGACATGCACTAATTTTAGTCCCGCTATTATACTCCTGTTGTACTACCGTGAAAGTAGCCTTAACCGTTTCCTTGTGTTTTTGGTTGATTGTTTTTTTTAATATTATTAGGAATATTTTTAATGTATATTTAAAAGATATTTCAAAAATTATGGGTCACAGATATGTTTTCTTTTCATTTATTTATATATAAATATATTTATTACAATATATTTATGACTTTTTTTTATATGACTATTAATGTGCAAAGTCCAAAAAGAATCACTTACAGCACTAATAGGTGAAAAAAATGTGGATCGCTTTATTCCATCATGTGAACAGGATGCAACGTTTCGTTTTTTTTTTTTTTTTTTTTTTTTAAAGCATGGTACAACAGAGACCCAGTGTGTGTATGTATGTGTGTGTGTGTGTGTAATATATATATATATATATATATATATATATATATATGACAATAAGTGCAAATTAAGCAATCAATCAACAAGATAAAGTGCATAATTCCATAGTACAAGCATAAATACATGGGAAATTACAAAGCATAGATATGCCTGTGATACATGAGATATATATATATATATATATATCAGTGCCATTATTGTGTATAAAACCTACAGTTTTGCAGTATTCAGTGCATATAGTTAACTACCGTGCAGCTGTACGTAATCATATTATCGCAGAGGGCGGAAACTGGAAACCGGATCCAGAATAACAGAGGAGCGTACAGTAAAGCTAGGTTCACACTACGGAATTTCCATCTGCAATTCAACTTTGAAATTGCAGGCAGAAGTTCCGCTTACTAAAATGTACAGTATAGTGAATGGGTTTCCGTTCGCAAATGCGTTACTCATTCTTCAGGCGGAAATACTCGCGGAACACATTGTAGTCTATTGGAGACTGCAGTGTCGGCGCGGTCCTAGTGTCGACTGATTCAGTCGGCACTGGCCGCACTCGGAGTCTCCGGGCGGAAATTTCGCAGTGTGGACCTAGCCTTACACTTCGGCCTTACACTATCTAGATCCATGCTGTGGCGTTCAATGGCCGGGCCGGAAGTGTGTCAGTGTGCTGGACAGAAGAGCTCCAAAGCGTCCCACGGTGTCATGCCATCACATAGCGCACGCACATAAATGAAAGTGCTGCTGGATCGGCCATCTTTGAAGTGGGAAGTTGCAGGGCTCTTAGATGCCGATCAAGTCCTATTGAGAGAAAAAAGGGGACTTGCAATATGGACCTTGCACATCACATTCACTGAAGCATTCATAGGACCGCAATGCCAAAAGCCCTCCAGTGGGACCCCATCATCCAAGAGATTGTGGCACCGCACTCTCTGATGAATCTACCAGTATACCAAGTGTTAACCACGGACGTGGTTATAGCTAGGAAGAGACTGGAAGGGACCACACTATATCAGAGGGGAAGAGTGGGTACCGCAGGGCTGCTGTAACTCGACTTCTTCGGCTATCACGGACGCTCAAGTATCAGACTGGTAGCCATGCGCTCAGAGGCGACTGCTGGTGAAGTTTCGTGCTGGGTGCACTTCTTCCGGCCTACTTCTGAGCGCCTTGCTACTATTCTGATACCTCAGAGGCAACTGCCGGCGAAGTTTCGCTCTGGTTGCGCTTCTTCCGGCCTACGAGGCCGGAAGAAGCGCAAACAGCACAAAACTTCGCGGGCAGCCGCCTCTGAGCGCCTTGATACCGGTCTGATATCTGAGCTTCCGTGACAGCCGAAGAAGTCGAGTTACAGCAGCCCAGCGGTGAGTGCGGGTACCCGCTCTTTCTCTGTGTTATGATTTGATATATGACTTTGGGTTCTCTGGTTCCCAGCCCCCCCGGACTCGCAGGCAGAAGGACCCTGATCGCCCGCAGTGACGTTCTGTATTGAGCAGTATCCCTGAGCCAGTCACTTGGCATACTTACCTAGGTCGCTTACTACAATAGTGCCACTTATAGCTCCCCAGAAGTGTCTATAGCAGAGGGTTTTTTTTTTGTTTTTTTTCAAAACCCAATGGGTCGGTCCACTTACATGAAATAAAAGTAAACTTGCGTACTCCAGAAATACGCAAAAATAAGGATCATACGACTTATTAAATAATAAATGGTCAAAGTGGGGCTAAGGATCTCCTCCAGCCTCTGAAAACAATAAAAAAAAGGTTCGGTCCCAGTTTCGTCTCTGTGAAAACATAAAAAAGTTAAAACAATTATAAAATTATCCAGGATCGTCAGCCACACTTGATAGTGGAGATATATAATAGAAAGTCACCATTGGAGACCGACCCTGACCTGGGCTCTCCACCTCCTCGCATTACCTCCTATGCAGTGCTGCTCTCCCTTGTGTATTAATGTGCCAAGATATTTAAAAAATTCTGGATCACAGATATGTTTTTTTGTTTTTGTTCCCAGGTTACGTGTTCTGTATGTTACATCGCCTCCCGGAGCAGCACGACTGCACGTTCGACCACATGGGCCGCGGACGCGAAGAGGCCATTCTGAAGATGGTGAAGCTCGACCGCAAAGTGGGCAGGTCCTGCCAGCGTATCGGCGAGGGCTGCTCCTGAGTCGCCGCCACCTTCCTTAACAACCAAAATGCTGTTTCTATTAGTTCACTAATGTTAGCCTTATTTAGGACAATGTCAAGCAGGCTCTCACTACTGAGCAAGTCACAGACTACAGCCAATCAGGTTCCTTCTAATTTTTTTATTTTTATTTTTTTCCTTTTTCCGAGAACCGTGCAGGTACTTTATCTAGACGAATTTGGTAGTGGCCGGACGGTGGCTGTCGTCCATGGGGAAAGCTCCAGGAACTTATTTAATCTTTATAATTTGTGTTCATTCATTATTTTATTTTAATTTTATTTTCCGTTCCACTGATTTAATAATAATAATTGTTTTTGTCTTTCTTCTTCCAATCCTGTTCTCCCATTCGGACCGTCTTCGCCAATCCTCATCTTCACTCATTGTTTTTGATGTTAGCCCCTTAATACCCATCGATTATAAATAAAAGTTGGGCTCATGCTGAACGTCCGAAGTCGCGTCGCTAGTGAAGGTCCTGTTGGTCACTCGTGTCCTGTGTCTGAGTGTTATTATTATTATATTAACAGCATCAGGGATTTCACTGGGTCGTTGGGGGTCACCCCTTTCCCCCCAGGCAGGTTATCAGGTTTGTTACTTATGGACCTCGGAATATGTTACAGACCGCCAGCGGTTCTCATCATCTCAGCGCTCACGGATATTTCGTAGGGACAGCCGATCCTTACCTCACCCTGGACCCTTAATGTAGGACGCTACCAGAATGACTTAGATTTACCTGATTGGCGTTTGTTTGCTATTTGCCAAGTGACGGTCTTTCTGGTCGAATAAGGCTAATTCACAGCACACTAGCCACGGCTGGAGCCTCCAGACCCGCTCTCTGTAGCTACAGATATATATAAGTGTAAACTTCGGGTTGGTTGAGTGGGGGGGGGGGGGGGTAAAGGAAACCTTTTGTAGCAAATGGAACTTGTTAAGGAACAACCAGAAATACTCCTGATTTTTTTTTGTAAATCTCCTCCTAAGTGAAAATAAAGGGCTCATAAGCCTTGATTCTATGCAGCCATAGGGGAGGGAGATCCGCGTGGGCGGGACCTTACCTTTGAGAAAGATACAAGAGTTGGAGGAATGGAATGCCAAGGTATCCGTTCAGAGTTTCTCAGGCCTTCGTTGGGGGTCTAAAAACTATATAGGGTGCACACGTCTCCTTAAGGTCACTTGCTTCTGTCTTAAAGGCTCAGATGAACACAATCCTATATCCTCATGGGTTGGTTAGAAATTAAGGTGACAGGTAGAATTAAGGTGACAACACAAGCAACTGTTAAGAGATGGATTGCCAAGTTGGACATGTGTAGAGCTTCTCGTGCCATAGTGGAGGTTTTAGACTTTAAAGAACTGTATTGTATGCTCCACAAACCTTTTAAGGTCACTTACAAGTTCAACTCTTTCCGGGTCCTCAAGGGTAGTTCCGAGGAAACCTTGAGAAGAAAGTGTTAAAGATTATGAGGAAACCTGAGCAAATGTAAGGGAAGGTTGGACATGCGTAGGTTTACTCATACATTAGCTGAGGTCTAAGACCTTCAAGAACGATGTAGCCTCTTCACATATCTCCTTAAGGTCAGATCTTCGGGGGCAGCGTCAATGAGCCTTGCCTGCATGAAAGACGTATCAATGTTTAAGGAGAGAACTAAAGCAAATGCATGAGAGGGAATGCCTGGTTGGATATTCACAGGGTTTCTCAGGCCTTAGTTCAGGTCTGAGACCATGAAGGACTATATATAGCACCCTTACAGATCAGGTCAGATCTTCGAGGGCAGTTCCAGTAGACCTCGCCCTTGAGTAAAAAGTGTAAAAGTTTAGGGGAGGAATCAAGCAAATACAAGTCTAGACATGTGTAGGGGTCCTTGGTCCTCAGTTGAGGTCTGAAGACCCTGTAGATCTATATATTGTGCTCACTTGTGTATTCGACCATACTAACTTCTGTCTTAAAGGCTTGGGTAAACTTTTCTCACTCTTTCCAGATCTTTGACTGTTTTTTCATTCTTCCTCGCTAACTATTTCAGCACTTTAAACCAATAGAAATTCAGTTTCATCCTCGATAGTAATAGCTGATGACTGTTCGGTAGCCCGCTCACGCACAGGGTCTGCTCCGTCCCGTCCTTTGGCACTTATGCTCTTAAAGGAGGTTTGGTGGTCCAGGGACACCCCCCCCCCCCCGTTAACCTAATCTTATACCTGATGATACCAGAGGATAACATGGAGCAGGAAGCCACTGGTGAGGTCCTGACCCCCTCATACTTATGCAATGCAGACCCCTTAGATGAAGCCCACCCACCCGGGCATTCCCAGTTGGTTTATGTCCAAAACAAGATTTTTAGCCTCTCGTTTCTTTTAGGAACTGATCTTCTCTCAACAGTGAAGGAAGATCCAAGGATCTTCTGTGATGGGATCTTCTGTGATGGTTCACAATGCAAAAAAGACCACTATGCCCCACCTCATTCAACACCTGATGATGCAATAGACAATTGTCACCTTTACTGTTTATGTTCTGCTTTATGTTTTTTTTTTTTTTTCTGTTTTTGTGTTTTTTTGTTTTTGGGCGTCCCCAACGACCATCAACCTACCCCCTCCCCCCCCTGTTCCTCTTCAACCAGAAGATAAAAAGATCCTTTTGTCTTTCCACCATAACCAACGATCCCGGGTGCCTAAGATTTTAGATCTTGGTGGGTGGTGACCGGAGCGGGCGTTACCCGTGAATGTTGTCATTCGGGGTGGGTTGGCATCGCGGCAGTAGTTCACTGGGTTTGTTCCTTTGCAGTATCTGTTCTGTGAAGTTTGTTCGATGTGAGGGAAAAGTTTTAATTTCTTGTATCTTAAAAAGAAAAGAAAAAAAATCTTATTTAACCATTTTTTTTGTGTTCTAGATTTAATTAACACATGTAGCCTAAAACTGTTTTAGTTTAACATTGTAAAAAATATATATATAAATATATATATAAAAAAAAAAATTCTGGTAACTTGATTCTTTTTTTTTTCTTCCCTTCCTGCTGAAAAAAAAATTAAACGGTTGAATTTAAAAACAAAAAGAAGTTTGAATTTTTATTTTTTATTTAGCCTTCAGTGTAAAGCATGGTGAGTACTGAATGTTACTTGTTTCTGTTGTTGTACCCTTATCCAGTTTTACTTGTTTCCCTATTTGAAAGACCTTTGTCTAAGTTCAGCCTGCGGTGTTTCCCATCCAGTGTGCCTGCAGCTCTTGCAAAACTGCAGCTCCCAGCATTCCTGGACAGCTGAAGGCTTATCTGGGCATGCTGGGAGCTATAGTTTTACAACAGCTGGAGACACACTAATTGGGAAAAAATGTTCAGCACTATCTATGCCCCATTCCCACATCCTTTGATCCATCCTGGCCAATCTGTTACTAGAGATGGAATTCCCCAAACAACAGGCACTGGACAGCAGATTTCAGTAAAGTAATCTGCTGCGGATTTGGCCATCTGGGCATGCTGGGAGTTGTGGTTTTGCAACAGCTTGAGACACACTGATTGGGAAACACTATTCTGCACTATCTATCCTCACTCCCACTTTGATCCATCCTGGCCTATCTGTTACTAGAGATGGAATTCCCCCAACAACAGGCAGTGGACAACAGATTGCAGGAAAGTAATCTGCTGCGGATTTGGTCATCTGGGCATGCTGGGAGTTGTGATTTTGCAACAGCTTGAGACACACTGATTGGGAAACAATATTCTGCACTATCTATCCTCACTCCCACTTTGATCCATCCTGGCCTGTCTGTTACTAGAGATGGGATTCCCCTAACAGGCAGTGGACAGCAGATTGCAGGGGAGTAATCTGTTGTTGATTTGGCTGTCTGGACATGCTAGAAGTTGTAGTTTTGCAACAGCTGGAGGCTACCCTGCATCTGTTGTTAAAATACAACTCTCAGCATGTCCTAACATCCAAACCTTTGGTAGAATGCTGGGAGTTGTACTTTTTGCAAAACCTAGAGGTGAACAGTAACTCACACCTTCAAGGTTTATTGTGAAGAGCTGTATACATGCAGGTACTGCAACCTTAAAGGGGTACTCCACTGGAAAACACTTTCTTTTAAATCAACTGGTGCCAGAAAGTTAAACAGATTTGTACATTACTTCTAATAAAAAATCCCAACCCTTCCCGTACTTATCAGCTGCTATATACTACAGAGGAAGTTCTTTTCTTTTTCATTTTCCTTTCTGTCTGACCACAGTGCTCTCTGCTGACACCTCTGTCCATGTCAGGAACTGTCCAGAGCAGCAGAGGTTTGCTGTGGGTGTTTGCTCCTACCTTAAATGGACAGAGGTGTCAGCAGAGAGCACTGTGGTCAGACAGAAAAGAAATTCAAAAAGAAAAGAACATCCTCTGTAGCATACAGCAGCTGATAAGTACTGGAAGGGTTGGGATTTTTTAATAGAAGTCATTTACAAATCTGTTTAACTTTCTGGAAATGTTTTCCAGTGGAGTACCCCTTTAATGAAAACCTCCATTCTTTACACTGCAGGCTGCATTCACAAGCAGGAAAGTAGGTTTGGTTGTGTTCGTTGGCTGATCCGGGCAGGAAAGAGTCGCCGCCGCGATGTTCCCGGCACAATCCATTCTGCTAATTTGCAGCCCCTTGATTTTCACTCAGGATTCAGTAATACACAACGCTCACCGACCTGGAGCCACGAAAGAAGAATGAACCAGAACGTATTAATTTATCGCTACAAGACTCCGACTGAGGCCGAAAATGCCGATCCAGAAATCACCGGCGCTAATGATCTCCACAGACAAACTACCTGCAGCGAGCGCAGCCAGAACAACCCGAGGCTGCGCGGGGAACGGCGCCTGCCTGCCCATAAACTGTATACAGCAGCCGGGCTGCAGAACGCTGAACAGGAGAACGTCAATCCTTGTATCGAAGAGATGTATACCATAGGGCAGTGGTCTCCAACCTGCGGACCTCCAGATGTTGCAAAACTACAACTCCCAGCACGCCCGGACAGCCGTTGGCTGTCCGGGCATGCTGGGAGTTGTAGTGTTGCAACATGTGGAGGTCCTCAGGTTGGAGACCACTGCCATAGGGGAACACATTAAGGGGAAGCGTTTTTTTTTAGGTGATGATCGCAGCTCTTTTCCTCCTTTTCTGCACAGTTCACAGAGCATGCCCACAACACTCCCATAGAAGTCAATAGGTGAGGATCACCGCTCCTCTCCTCCACCTCCCTGCCCACTGACCACTGCAGATGTCACAAAGCATGCCCACAACATGTCCATAGTATCCAATTTGTGATGATCGCAGCTCTTTTCCTCCCTTTCTGTACAGTTCGCAGAGCATGCCCACAACACTCCCATAGAAGTCAATAGGTGAGGATCACCGCTCCTCTCCTCCACCTACCTGCACACTGACCACTGCAGATCTCACAAAGCATGCCCACAACACGTCCATAGTATTCAATTTGTGAAGATTGCAGCTTTTTTTCTTCCCTCTCTGCACAGGTCACAGAGCATGCTCACAACACTTCTAAAGAAGTCAATAGGTGATGATCACAGCTCCTGTACTCCACCTCCCAGCACACTGACCTCTGCAAATGTCACACAGCAGGCCCACAAAAGGCCCATAATATTCTATTGGTGATGATCACAGCTCTTCTCCTCCCTCTCTGCACAGGTCACAAAGCATGCCCACAGCACTCCCATAGAAGATAAAGGGTAATGATCACAGCCCCCCTCCTCCATGTCCCTGCACACTGACCTCTGCACAGGTCACAGAGCATTCCAACAACACTCGAATAGAAGTCAATAGGTGATGATCTCAGCTCCCCTTCACTGACCTCTGCATAGGTCACAGAGCATGCCCACAACAGGACCATAGTATTCAATTGGTGATGATCACAGCTCATATACTCCCACTTTGCACAGGTCACAAAGCATGCCCACAACACTCCCATAGAAATCAATTAGTGATGATCAGAGCTCTCCTTCACCCTCTTTGCACACTGACATCTGCACAGGTAATGGAGCATGCCCATAACACCACTCCTATAGAAGTCCATAGACAATAGTTACAGCTCTTCTACTCCCCTCCCTGCACACTGATCTCTGCAGAGGCCACAGAGCGTGCCTAGAACACTTGTTGGCTGCAGTCTGTGGTGCCACGGGGCTTGCTGTAAAGCATATCTCTAAATGCAGTTAAAAGCAGTTCAGGCAAGATGGCTGATCCCACAAAATGTGCAAAAAATGAAAAGCAAAACAGAATACTGTATAGAAACTACAGATAAAGTAGTTATATTCTTGTATATAGGAGCAGTATTATAGTAGTTATATACTTGTATATAGGAGCAATATTATAGTAGTTATATTCTTGTATATAGGAGCAGTATTATAGTAGTTATATTCTTGTATATAGGAGGCAGTATTATAGTAGTTATATTCTTGTATATAGGAGCAGTATTATAGTAGTTATATTCTTGTATATAGGAGCAGTATTATAGTAGTTATATTCTTGTATATAGGAGCAGTATTATAGTAGTTATATTCTTGTATATAGGAGCAGTATTATAGTAGTTATATTCTTGTATATAGGAGCAGTATTATAGTAGTTATATTCTTGTATATAGGGGCAGTATTATAGTAGTTATATTCTTATATATAGGAGCAGTATTATAGTAGTTATATTCTTGTATATAGGAGCAGTATTATAGTAGTTATATTCTTGTATATAGGAGCAGTATTATAGTAGTTATATTCTTGTATATAGGAGCAGTATTATAGTAGTTATATTCTTGTATATAGGAGCAGTATTATTGTAGTTATATTCTTGTATATAGGAGCAGTATTATAGTAGTTATATTCTTGTATATAGGAGCAGTATTATAGTAGTTATATTCTTGTATATAGGAGCAGTATTATAGTAGTTATATTCTTGTATATAGGAGCAGTATTATTGTAGTTATATTCTTGTATATAGGAGCAGTATTATAGTAGTTATATTCTTGTATATAGGAGCAGTATTATAGTAGTTATATTCTTGTATATAGGGCAGTATTATAGTAGTTATATTCTTGTATATAGGAGCAGTATTATAGTAGTTATATTCTTGTATATAGGAGGCAGTATTATAGTAGTTGTATTCTTGTATATAGGAGACAGTATTATAGTAGTTATATTCTTGTATATATGAGCAGTACTATAGTAGTTACATTCTTGTATATAGGGGACAGTATTATAGTAGTTAGATATTTGTGGGGGGCCATATAATAGTAGTTAGATGTCTGTGGGGGGCAGTATTATAGTAGTTAGATGTCTGTGGGGGCAGTATTATTGTAGTTAGATGTCTGTGGGGGCAGTATTATTGTAGTTAAATGTCTGTAGGGGGGCAGTATTATAGTAGTTAGATATTTGTGGAGGGGCAGTATTCTAGTAGTTAGATATTTGTGGGGGGCCGTATAATAGTAGTTAGATGCCTGTGGGGGGCAGTATTATAGTAGTTAGATGTCTGTGGGGGCAGTATTATTGTAGTTAGATGTCTGTGGGGGCAGTATTATTGTAGTTAAATGTCTGTAGGGGGGCAGTATTATAGTAGTTAGATATTTGTGGAGGGGCAGTATTATAGTAGTTAGATATTTGTGGGGGGCCGTATAATAGTAGTTAGATGTCTGTGGGGGGTAGTATTATAGTAGTTAGATGTCTGTGGGGGGCAGTATTATAGTAGTTAGATGTCTGTGGGGGCAGTATTATTGTAGTTAGATGTCTGTGGGGGCAGTATTATTGTAGTTAAATGTCTGTAGGGGGGCAGTATTATAGTAGTTAGATATTTGTGGAGGGGCAGTATTATAGTAGTTAGATATTTGTGGGGGGCCGTATAATAGTAGTTAGATGTCTGTGGGGGGCAGTATTATAGTAGTTAGATGTCTGTGGGGGCAGTATTATAGTAGTTAGATGTCTGTGGGGGGCAGTATTATAGTAGTTAGATGTCTGTGGGGGCAGTATTATAGTAGTTAGATGTCTGTGGGGGCAGTATTATTGTAGTTAGATGTCTGTGGGGGCAGTATTATTGTAGTTAAATGTCTGTAGGGGGGCAGTATTATAGTAGTTAGATATTTGTGGAGGGGCAGTATTATAGTAGTTAGATATTTGTGGGGGGCCGTATAATAGTAGTTAGATGTCTGTGGGGGGCAGTATTATAGTAGTTAGATGTCTGTGGGGGCAGTATTATAGTAGTTAGATGTCTGTGGGGGGCAGTATTATAGGAGTTTAGGTGTCTATGGGGGTTGTACTTAGAATACGGATATGATTTGCGGGGACTATCCTGCTGTCTTCCTTGAGGAGCTGTGATCCAGGTTTGGTATCCAGGGCCGGCTCTGCTTATAGGCAAAGTAGGCACTTGCCTAGAGCGGCCTTTCATACTGCCCTGTAATTCCCCCTCCCCCCCCCCCCCCCATTATGTTGTAGGAGGAGCGCGGGCATGAAGCGCTGTACTGACAGCATCCAAATTTGCATCCAGCGCCCCCACCCCCTTATTAGACTCCCGCACGTCATTTATGACATTCTCCCCCCTATTCTTACCACCTTAGCACCACACTGCCCCCCCCCCCAAGCCAAAGTCTGTCTGGGCATGCTGGGAGTTGTAGTTTTTTCTTTGTCTTGAGGCACACTGGTTGGGGAACACTGCCTCAGAAGTTACAGAAGGAGTAAGCGGGAGTAGATGGTGGTGTACCTCTTTACCGCCATCTTTACTTCATCTGTAACTTCTAAGACAGTGTTTCCCAACCAGGGTTCCAGATGTAGCAAAGCTACAACTCCCAGCATGCCCAGAGGCCCAATGGCTGTCTGTGCATACTGAGAGTTGTAGTTTTGCAACAGCTTGTGGCACTTTCGTTGGGAAACACTGCCTTAGACATTAAAGGAAATCTGTCACCAGTGTCACCTGCAATAACCTGTTGGTACCGACAGGTAGTGCAGGTGACACTGATGACAACGGTACTTACCTTGTTCCGTTCTGTGGTGGGGATCTTCGGTAATCTCCTCCATTAGCTCCGGTCCAGAAACCTGGCTTGGGGCATGGGCAGAGCTTACTGACATCACCGCTGCGAGACCCAGCAGAGAGCAGCAGCAGTTTGGGGCATGGGTGGAGCTTAGTGACATCACCGCTGCTGCTCTCTGCTGTGAGCAGGGTGCCCGGAGCAGAGCTAACGGTGGAGATTACCAAAGATTCCCTCCACGGAACAGGACAAGGTGAGTACCGTTGTCATCAGTGTCACCGTTGTCTTCGGTACCGACTGCTTATTGCAGGTGACACTGGTGACAGATTTCCTTCAAAGGAGGAGTAAAGATGTATACTGGTACTATTATTGGTAATATTGGTCTCAGTATACAGGATTTCGTCAGTCACAGTATGACAGTAATATTTATGGTGATAATATTCCTCCTGGTATACTGGTATTGATGGTAATATTGGTCTCTGTACAGGATTTGGTCAGTAACAGTATGATGGTAATATGTATGATGATAATATTCCTCCTTGTATACTGGTAATATTGGTAATATTGATCTCAGTATACAGGATTTGGTCAGTAACAGTATGATGGTAATATGTATGGTAATAATATTCCTCCTTGTATACTGGTAATATTGGTCTCAGTATACAGGATTTGGTCAGTAACAGTATGATGGTAATATGTATGGTAATAATATTCCTCCTTGTATACTGGTAATATTGGTCTCAGTATACAGGATTTGGTCAGTAACAGTATGATGGTAATATGTATGGTAATAATATTCCTCCTTGTATACTGGTATTATTGGTAATATTGATCTCAGTATATTGGATTTGATCAGTAACAGTATGATTGTAATATGTATGCTGATAATATTGGTCTCAGTATACAGGATTTGGTCAGTAAAAGTATGATGGTAATATGTAAGGTGATAATATTCAGTGATGGCGCTCCTGAGCAATCATGTCTGCCTGCTTCAGAGGAGTCCTGCTTTCAGCGGCGGCTCCGTGCTCCGCTGAGGCAGACAGACATGATCGCTCAGGTCCTGCGGCTCCGGCCTCATGACATCACAAATGCATCACCGCCCCTCCACCACCAGTCTGTCACCCCAGTAGTAAGGTGGGGCGTGTTAATGGGCGGAGTCAAGGGGGCGGCAAAATTAGCTTTTGCCAAGGGTGGCAGAAATCCTTGCACCGGCCCCGGCGGTGTCTTATTATTAATCTCTTGCTCAGCGGAGAATCTGCAGACAGTATTTCCAGCAGATGAATGCGTCCTCTCCGGTAATTACTCCTCCTGTCGCGCCGCTCATTTAACACTTGCTGCATTCATTTTCTGCATTCTTATTTCATCTCATAGTGAGGCAACAAATCAGCTCCGCGCCATTGTCACCATTGTCGGAAATATTGGGTTTAGGGATTTTCTTGTAATTAGTTTTTAAGGGGTAAAAACAGAAGAAGTGATTGATGGATTTATTTATGTAACATGAAATGGTCGCTGACTGTCTGGAATATCAATGTTTATCTGAACCTGTCATTTTCTGCCTCTCCCCTCCCCCGCACATCATGGATTTATCTAAATTAAGTAATACTTTGCAGAGCTGCAGGCCCATCGATCCGGCACCGATCACTTTGAACTAAGGCAGATTATTAAAAATGCATCAGTTCCCAAAGAGATGCAGAGTAACTCCAGACGATCAATGGGCGATCAATCATAGGGGGTCAGGACGCAGATCGCGCCTTTATTGACAAACCGAAGGGGAGGAGGAGGGTTAGAGAAACATGGCTGCTTTATTGTATGAACAGCGCCACACCTGTTGCAGGTTGGGTCTGGTACTGCAGATTAAATGTATTCAGTTTAGTACTGAAGTGATCAGATATTAGATCCACACACCTAATACTACAGAAACAGTTATGACATCACTGATGTAATAGTAATATAATGACATGTGATCACAGCCCCGCCCCCCTGTATGACATCACTGATATAATAGTAATATAATGACATGTGATCACAGCCCCGCCCCCTGTATGACATCAATGATATAATAGTAATATAATGACATGTGATCACAGCCCCGCCCCCTGTATGACATCACTGATATAATATAATAGTGATATAATGACATGTGATCACAGCCCCGTCCCCTGTATGACATCAATGATATAATAGTAATATAATGACATGTGATCACAGCCCCGCCCCCTGTATGACATCACTGATATAATATAATAGTGATATAATGACATGTGATCACAGCCCCGCCCACTGTATGACATCACTGATATAATATAATAGTGATATAATGACATGTGATCACAGCCCCGTCCCCTGTATGACATCACTGATATAATAGTAATATAATGACAAGTGATCTCAGCCCCGCCCCCTGTATGACATCACTGATATAGTAATATGACATGTGATCACAGCCCCGCCCCCTGTATGACATCACTGATATAATATAATAGTAATATAATGACATGTGATCTCAGCCCGCCTCCTGTATGACATCACTGATATAATATAATAGTAATATAATGACATGTGATCTCAGCCCCGCCCCCTGTATGACATCACTGATATAATATAATAGTAATATAATGACATGTGATCACAGCCACGCCCCCTGTATGACATCACTGATATAATATAATAGTGATATAATGACATGTGATCACAGCCCGCCCCCTGTATGACATCACTGATATAATATAATAGTAATATAATGACTTGTGATCACAGCCCCACCCCCTGTATGACATCACTGATATAATATAATAGTAATATAATGACGTGATCACAGCCCCGCCCCCTGTATGACATCACTGATATAATAGTAATATAATGACATGTGATCACAGCCCCGCCCCCTGTATGACATCACTGATATAATAGTGATATAATGACATGTGATCACAGCCCCGCCCCCTGTATGACATCACTGATATAATATAATAGTAATATAATTACATGTGATCACAGCCCCGCCCCCCTGTATGACATCACTGATATAATAGTAATATAATGACATGTGATCACAGCCCCGCCCCCTGTATGACATCACTGATATAATAGTAATATAATGACATGTGATCACAGCCCCGCCCCCTGTATGACATCACTGATATAATATAATAGTGATATAATGACATGTGATCACAGCCCCGTCCCCTGTATGACATCACTGATATAATAGTAATATAATGACAAGTGATCTCAGCCCCGCCCCCTGTATGACATCACTGATATAGTAATATGACATGTGATCACAGCCCCGCCCCCTGTATGACATCACTGATATAATATAATAGTAATATAATGACATGTGATCACAGCCCCGCCCCCTGTATGACATCACTGATATAATATAATAGTAATATAATGACATGTGATCACAGCCCCGCCCCCTGTATGACATCAATGATATAATATAATAGTAATATAATGACATGTGATCACAGCCCGCCTCCTGTATGACATCACTGATATAATATAATAGTAATATAATGACATGTGATCTCAGCCCGCCTCCTGTATGACATCACTGATATAATATAATAGTAATATAATGACATGTGATCTCAGCCCCGCCCCCTGTATGACATCACTGATATAATATAATAGTAATATAATGACATGTAATCACAGCCACGCCCCCTGTATGACATCACTGATATAATATAATAGTGATATAATGACATGTGATCACAGCCCGCCCCCTGTATGACATCACTGATATAATATAATAGTAATATAATGACTTGTGATCACAGCCCCACCCCCTGTATGACATCACTGATATAATATAATAGTAATATAATGACGTGATCACAGCCCCGCCCCCTGTATGACATCACTGATATAATAGTAATATAATGACATGTGATCACAGCCCCGCCCCCTGTATGACATCACTAATCAGTACTGTAACATTATTCATTATTCTCATGGCGGTTTTGTCTCTCCCTGTCGCGGCCTCTCTTGTTCCGAATAACGTATATCCGTCATTGTAATATGACCGCGCGCTGTTTATTGCGCCATTAAACATGGAGGTTCACCTGGATGCAGGATCCCGTTCCCTTCACCCTGGGTCCTGTTTTTTATTATTTTTCCAATGAGTCTAATAATCATAAAAGTTCAGAAAATCGATACGGTGTATGAGCCCCGGCCCCCGCTGTAATTAACCCAATGGGGACCCAGGTGCGTCCCGGCGCTCTCATTCCGTCTGCCGTAAACTAATTTGCAGCATCTTCTCCTCGGTCTTTGAATTTCCTCGTGTTATTAAAAACCAATCTGGGCTCCCAAATGAATGGATGGTAACAATGGATCAATACATTCTTAATCAGAGCGGGAGCTTCAGGCGCTACGTGTTTTATGCCGACAACAATATCTCTGCTCAGATGACAATTATGTTATACTCCGCCCGGTGATGCATTGCCGCATCCGACTCCGTGACGGGGATCTTATCATTGTCGTTAGGAGTCAAGGACGCCTCTAAAAACATGAAATAAATGTGAGTAATGGATGGGACGGTATAACATACGGCGCTAATTTCACTTGTGATTAGTCTATAGTATCGGGTTACACGTCTATTTCACCAAGAGACCATTGGGCAGGAAACCACTTGGTTCCATAGAGGATTTCGGCCTGTACTGTAGGAGGTTTGTCGGCAATTCCATGGAGTCCGCGGTGGTGCACGAGATAGAGTCAGGTAAATAGTAATAACGATGGTACCTGGCACTCACCAATCTTGCAGAAGTGGAGATTTATTAAGCCATAATACGGTACATGGACGCGTTTCGGTGTAGGAGCCTTCCTCAGCTGTCTGCCTATAGGCAGACAGCTGAGGAAGGCTCCTACGCCGAAACGCGTCCATGTACCGTATTATGGCTTAATAAATCTCCACTTCTGCAAGATTGGTGAGTGCCGGGTACCATCGTTATTACTATTTAGCATCACACTTAGAAATTGGCCATAACCATTGGGCACAAGTACTGGGATGTGTGTAAACCTTTGTTAAAGAGGTACTCCAGCGAAAAACATCTTATCCCCTATCCGAAGGATAGAGGTAAGATGTCTGATCGCGGGGGTCCGTGTTCTTCCGTGTTCAGGAAGTCAAGCCGCACCCCCTCCATTCATGTCTATGGGAGGAGGCCTGACGGCTAGTACGTAGCCATCACACCTCCTCCCATAGACATGAAAGGAGGGGGTGTGGCGGCTGTAGTCGCCAGTCATCCAGCATGGAGTGGAGTTCACTCCGTGCATGGATGACGGGGTGCCACGCCGGAGATCAAGGCCTGATCCTTAAGGTCAAAATGGGCTTGGTCCTTAAAGGGATACTCCGGTGGAAATGTATTTTTTTTTTAAATCAACTGGTGCCAGAAAGTTAAACAGATTTGTAAATGAAGTGCAAAAAGACAAAATGTAGATGTACTCACCGCTCAGCGGAGACTGTAGCGTGTAGGGGTCCGGTTCACCGGGAGCTGGATCTCAGCGACGGCGCATGGAAGTGTGGTGCTCGGAGGCTACGCCAGCAGTTTTGCACGTAACGTAATTACGTGCGAAACTGCCGGTGTAGCCTCCGAGCGCCACACTTCCATGCGCCGTCGCTGAGATCCAGCTCCCGGTGAACCGGACCCCTACACGCTACAGTCTCCGCTGAGCGGTGAGTACACCTACGTTTTGTCTTTTTGCACTTTGTTGATACTCCATACTTGTGTGTGTGTGCACCCCGCAGGAGACCAGAAGATAGGTACTGAGTTTTGGTTACGCTACAGTCCAGGTGATATATGCCCTTATTGTGCTCTCCCTTTCTTTCCTGTGTTTATATACCAGATTTGTAAATTACTTCTATTAAAAAATCTTTACCCTTTCAGTACTTTTTAGCAGCTGTATGCTACAGAGGAAATTCTTTTCTTTTTGAATTTCTTTTTTTGTCTTGTCCACAGTGCTCTCTGCTGTCACCTGATGCCCGTATCAGGAACCAGGGCTGTGGAGTCAGAGTCGGAGTCGAAGTCGGAGGAAATTTTGGGTACCTGGAGTCGGAGTCGGCAAACAATGCACCGACTCCGACTCCTACTAAATTTAGATTGGAATAAAAAATAAAAAAACAAAGCAAGTTTAAATGTCCCAAGTCACAAAAAGTTATAATTAATGAATTCTCTACTATAAGAATAAAGATCAATGCATGCAGTGCCTCATGTAACCGCAAAACGAACACGTTAAGTGACTGTGAAGAAGCTTTTCATGTGCTTTACTATTTGGCACACAACGCACAATTAGGAGCGGCAATACTTATACTTTCCAAAGTGTTGTGTTCTGCTGTTACAGGGAACCCATGGGTTAGCTCGCCTCTCACTGATAAGGGATTAAGGAAATATGTTTTTTGCAGGACTAGAGACACTTGTATAACTGAAGGGAATGGAGGGTCAATAGTTCAAGACTGAAGCTGTAAACCATTGGAAAAACTGCTGCCATTCAGCTAAGGCTATAAAAACTTGTAAACTCGATTGTTAGCTTAAAGGGGTACTCCGCCCCTAGACATCACGAGGGGCGGAGCCGTGATGTAGTGATGCTCCGGCCCCTGTATCGCCAGTCATTACGCACAGAGCGAACTCGCTCTGTGCAGTAATGATAGCGCGGTGCCGCATCGGCGATCCCGGGGGTCCCCAGCAGCGGGACCCCGGCGATCTGACATCTTATCCCCTATCCTTTGGAAAGGGGATAAGATGTCAGATCGCCAGGGTCCCGCTGCTGGGGACCCCCAGGATCGCTGCTGCGGCACCGCGCGCTCATTACTGCACAGAGCGAGCGAGTAATGACAGGCGATACAGGGGCCGGAGCATCGTTACATCACGGCTCCACCCCTCATGATGTCACGGCCCGCCCCCTCAATACAAGTCTATGGGAAGGGGCGTGGGGGTCATCGCCCCCTGCCATAGACTTGCATTAAGGGGGCGGGCCGTGATGTCACGAGGAGCGGAGCCATGATGTCACGCTGCTCCATTCCCTGTATAGCCCATCATTACGCACAGAGCGAACTCTCTATGTGTAGTAATGAAAGCGCGGTGCTGCAGTGGCGATCCCGGGGGTCCCCAGCAGCAGGACCCCGGCGATCTGACATCTTATCCCCTATCCTTTGGATAGGGGATAAGATGTCTAGGGGCGGAGTACCCCTTTAAACTTGACTATGGGATTCTACTAGGGAAATCATGTTTTATAATAAATGCCCCTTCCTGGATCCTCCCACTGCCCTATCTTCAGCAGCAGATCAGCACACAAACTGTTCAATACAGTAGACTGTTGGCTTCCCAGCCAGTAGTCCTGTGGTAATGACATGTATGTTGCCTTTCTTTCCTTCAAGGAATGTATAAAATACATTCACATATTAATACAGAGGAGTCGGGGAGTCAGAGTCGGAGTTGGAAGCACAGAAAACTCTGGAGTCTGAGTTGGAGTCGGAGTCGGAACATTTATCTACCGACTCCACAGCCCTGTCAGGAACTGTCCAGAGCAGGAGAAAATCCCCATTGCAAACCTATGCTGCTCTGGACAGTTCTTGACACGGACAGAGATGTCAGCAGAGAGCACTGTGGACAAGACAAAAAATAAAGAAATTAAAAAAAAGAATTTCCTCTGTAGCATACAGCCGCTAAAAAGTACTGGAAGGGTAAAGATTTTTTAATAGAAGTCATTTACAAATATGTTTAACTTTCTGGCACCAGTTGATTTAAAAAAAAAAAATGTTTTCCCCCGGAGAACATATTACCACCTTAGACCAGGCTATGAATAGAAGGGCCGCCATATTTAGTTTTTAGACGAATATCCTAGAAAAAGCTACATAGTAGTGAAGACACTTCCACAGTGTAGAAGCATTGGCCTATGCATAATGTGTATTACAAGTTACCACGTCTTCACCATTTCTGAGAAGGGATCATTGGGCAGGAAACCACTTGGGTCTATAGGCTATGAATGGAAGGACTACCTGTGAGCAGACATTATCTGATAAAGACCCCATAGAAAGCTCCATAGCGGTCATGACACAGTGTAGAAGTATTACATTATTTGTAGTGTGTGGAACAAGTGTCCTTCTCCGTCTTCAGGTAGGAACCTCAGGGCAGAAGACGACTTGGATCCATATTTACCAAGTCTTCTCCATCTTCATGAAGGGATCATTGGGCAGAAAACTACTTGGATCCATACTTACCAGGTCTTCTCCATCTTCACGTAGGGACCATAAGACAGGAAAACCATCTTAGAGGATGTTGGCCAAGCATGCTATGAAGGTGTCAGCTATGGTCCTAGCAGATCCTCAGGGCACAAGTAATGGGATACATGTAACCACCTTTGACCTGGCAGTGACCACTATTTTAGTCTTTAGCCAAAGATTCCAGAGAAAGCTACTTAGAGTGCATTCACATCACGATTTTACCATCCTACCTTTTTCTCACCATTTTTACCTTCAAATCGTACAAATCTGCATGCCAAGTCGTATCCATTGACCTCCTTTCAGTAATCATATCCAACACATGCATCAGTTTTGATCCGCATCCGAATTTGTACGATTTTACATCGGGGGGTAAAATTGTGGTTGTGCACGATTTTTCGCCCAGATTTAAAATCAGATCGAAATCGTGTCTGATTTTTTATTATTATGGCCTATGTAAATCATATCGAATTGTGTGAATGTGCGATTTCATCAGTTTTATCGCACACTATTTAATTTTACACATGCGCATTAGTGTCTTTAAATAAACTTTATTGCCCTTGACATACATATAATTTTCCAAACATGATCCGATTTTTTTGTGAAAAATGGGATGAAATTTTCAGCTGTATGATTTTTTTGATACGATTTTAAATTGGATACCAAACAATTTTTTTTAAATACAATTGTATACGATTTCAGGTAATCCCATTTTGTCCGATTTTACTGTCTGTTAATCAAATGGTAAAATCATGATGTGAACCAGGCCTTAGTGGTGATGACACTTCCACCACGTAGAAGGTTCAGACTATATCTAATGTGTATTGTAAGTTGCCGCTTCACTTTTTCCCCATTTGTAAATAGGACCATTGGGCAGGAAACCACTTGGATCCATAGAGAATGTTGCCCAAGCATGCTGTGAAGATCTTGGCAGTGGCCACGGCACGTCCTCAGTATTGGGAGGCATGTACACTTTTTTAGTGGTATTTAGCCAGTTACTATTTCTGCTACAGGTTACAAAGTGGAGAACCACCTTTGAACAGTAATAAGTTATGGGCTAGGGTTCTCATATATGTCCCACAGTGGCCATGCCCCTGCCCACTGTAGATGTTTTGGATCATTTGTATTGTACAGTTCAACCTGCCACGTCTTCTCCATCTGATCTTAAGAAAGGAACAATCATTGGGTGGAAAAAAAATGTCATGACGTCCTCAGTACACAAGTATTGAAATGTGTCTTGATGTTTAGTTAGGGGGTAACAACCAGTTATGAGCTCTGCTACATGCTGTATATAGGAAGAGATAAACCACCACTGCACAGAAGTATTGACCAAGAACCACATAAAACGCTCCATAGTGGTCAACGTCTACTGTGTGTAAATATTGGACTATATGAGGCCATATTTCCGTGTAGAAATATTAGACTGTGTGTAGTAATAGTGTGTATAGTGCGTAGTGTGCAACACACCGGTTATCACCCCTGTTACAGTTTTTCACAATGCAGAGACATCTGACGGACCGGAAACCCTTCCACACTTTCCAACATGACCCTCATCCACGTCCTGGGACGCTGTTTCCATAAAGAACCCAACATGCTACATCCTCATAGTGGGAAGGCGGCCAAGGCCTCTGAAAAATCAGTCTAAATATAAGAAGCAACTTGATTGGTTGTTATGGACAACTGATCCACTTTTCATCTGAACAGGTTTTGAAAAACCACCCTATTTGAACAGCTTTCTATTCATTGTGCAGTAAAGTTACCACCATCATCTCATCCTGGAGCTCACTCACCTCAGCAGATCCTGTCCTGCACCTCACTCACCTCAGAAGATCCCATCCTGGATTTCACTAACCTAGGCAGATCCTGTACTGGAGCTCACTCACCTCGGCAGATCCTGTACTGGAGCTCAATCACCTCAGAAGATCCCATCCTGGAGCTCACTCACCTCGGCAGATCCCATCCTGGAGCTCACTCACGTCAGCAGATCCCATCCTGGAGCTCACTCACCTCAGCAGATCCCATCCTGGAGCTCATCCACCTCAGCAGATCCCGTCCTAGAGATCACTCACCTTGGCAGATCCCATTCTAGAGGTCACTCACCTCAGCAGATTCTGTCTTGGAGATCACTCACCTTGGCAGATCCCATCCTGGAGATCACTCGCCTCAGCAGATCCTGTCCTGGAGATTACTCACCTCAGCCGATCCCTTCCTGGAGATCACTCACCTCAGCAGATCCTGTCCTGGAGATCACTCGCCTCAGCAGATCACTCACCTCAGCACATCCCATCCTGGAAATCACTCACCTCAGCAGATCCCGTCCTGGAGATCACTCACCTCAGCAGATCCCATCCTGGAGATCACTCACCTCAGCAGATCCTGTCCTGGAGATCACTCACCTCAGCAGATCCCATCCTGGAGATCACTCACCTCAGCAGATCCCGTCCTGGAGATCACTCACCTCAGCAGATCCCGTCCTGGAGATCACTCACCTCAGCAGATCCCGTCCTGGAGATCACTCACCTCAGCAGATCCCGTCCTGGAGCTCACTCACCTCAGCAGATCCCATCCTGGAGATCACTCACTGCAGCAGATCCCATCCTGGAGAGCACTCACCTCAGCAGATCCCATCCTGGAGATCACTCACCTCAGCAGATCCCATCCTGGAGCTCACACACCTCGGCAGATCCCATCCTGGAGATCACTCACCTCAGCAGATCCCATCCTGGAGATCACTCACCTCAGCAGATCCCGTCCTGGAGATCACTCACCTCGGCAGATTCCATCCTGGAGATCACTCACCTCGGCAGATTCCGTCCTGGAGATCACTCACCTCTGCAGATCCATTCCTGGAGATCACTCACCTCAGTAGATCCCGTCCTGGAGATCACTCACCTCAGCAGATCCCGTCCTGGAGATCACTCACCTCAGCAGATCCCGTCCTGGAGATCACTCACCTCAGCAGATCCCGTACTGGAGATCACTCACCTCAGCAGATCCCGTCCTGGAGATCACTCACCTCAGCAGATCCCGTCCTGGAGATCCCTCACCTCAGCAGATCCCGTCCTGGAGATCACTCACCTCAGCAGATGTCACCTGTGAAGCACCAGATGTAACATATAAGGGACCTCATTTGACGATGGACCTGATGTCACTCTGCACAATCCGCTCCTAATATGTCTACTCTCAGCTCTACACCAGTGTTTCCCAACCAGGGGGCCTCCAGCTGCTTAAAGTCATCTTCTCCAGCTCCATCTTCTGTCACCTCCATCTCTTGAGTTCGCTCATTCCTCATCTTTGACTCCACTAAACTCCAGGTACTTGTCCTCATCATCTCTCACCCGGATGACTCCAACATATTCCTCTGTGGCTCCTTGTAGATGGGTTTTCAGGCTTTAGAGAGGTGAGAGATGGATTGGAGGGGAGCAATAGTGTTAAAGGGGTACTCCGGTGAAAAACTATTTTTTCAAATCAATTCATTCCAGAAAGTTAAACAGATTTGTAAATTACTTCTATATAAAAATCTTAATCCTTCCAGTACTTATCAGCTGGTGTATGCTCTACAGGAAGTTGTGTAGTTCTTTTCTCTCTGACCACAGTGCTCTCTGCTGACACCTCCGTCCATGTCAGGAATTGTCCGGAGCAGAAGCAAATCGCCATAGAAAACTTCTCCTGCTCCGGACAGTTCCTGACATGGACAGAGGTGTCAGCAGAGAGCACTGTGATCAGACTGGAAAGAACTACACAACTTCCTGTGGAGTATACAGCAGCTGATAAGTACTGGAAGGATTAAGATTTTTATATAGAAGTAATTTACAAATCTGTTTAACTTTCTGGAACCAATTGATTAGAAAAAATAATTTTTCACCGGAGTACCCCTTTAACACTATTGCTCCCCTCCAATCCATCTCTCACATCTCTTAAGCCTGAAACCCATCTACAAGGAGCCCATGACCTCCGATGATCCCCTCATAATGACCTGCTCTATCTCTGGCCTATGGATCCCCTCCGCTTATAGACTGTAAGCCCCCGGACAGGACCCTCTCACCCTCTTTATCCGTCTGCCATTTACTCTGGGTCACATGACCCCTTGTATCATGTATTTTAACCCTTATCAAAAGTGCCTTAGAACCGGAGTGTCTCTCTCTCTCTCTCTCTCTCTCTCTCTCTCTCTCTCTCCCCCTCTCTCTCCCCCTCTCTCTCCCCCCCCTCTCTCTCCCCCCCCTCTCTCTCTCCCCCCTCTCCCCCCCCCCCTCTCTCCCCCCCTCTCTCCCCCCCTCTCTCTCCCCCCCTCTCTCTCTCCCCCTCTCTCTCTCCCCCCTCTCTCTCTCTCGATATGAAGAATGGTTATAAGGACAAGAACATCATTGTTGCTTTTCCTGTCCCACAAAGTTTAGGCAGGAAGATCGGGCAATGCCAGGTAAGAATTAGTAAATTAAAAGTAAAATAATACTGTAGATACAAAGAAAAGAAAGACCGTAGATTTCTACCACATGCTGCAGTTTATAGTCTATGACCAAATATACCAGGTCTGGGGTCCTCACCGGCACTAACAATGGTCGGGTCTATCGACGACATATCCCAGCATTGTGTCAGAGACGACCCCGTGAGCGGCAGATATAATAGACTGTTTATCATGTCGCAGTCATTGTTATGCAGAAGATCATTTTTTCCATTCTTAAAGTGAAGTTTGTCTTTCCAAGTTTTGCGACCTGAGAAGTTGGAGGCTCATTTGTACGGAGTCATTAGCAGAACAGTCGCCTAATGAGGCCATTTGGATAATATAGTGCGGCAGCAGATACCGGGGCGGCAGCGGCGCTCTGTAATGGAGATAGACGGCTAATGAATTTACAGCATCCAGCTTCATTGTGAATTCATGGCGTCATGGCCCCGGGCGCCTCTCATGTTCCTACATACATGCTCCGGCGCGGTCCGTGAACCCATATGTACAGAGACCAATTACAGCAGAATGGCGGAGATTAGTCACCTTCCCCAACCGCGCTCAGTGTCAGGGGGAAGACAGAAAGCTCCTCAATCTGAGACGGATATCACATGATGATTAAAGGGAGAACTTCTGGTGACGCGCAGAGAGCGGGGGAGGGGAGCCGCGCCGAAGGAGAATGTCAGAACCCGGAGGGCGATAATATGTCACCATGTATCTGATCCGTAATAATAAAGGTCTATTCACACGCCAGAAATTCCGCCTTAAATTAAAGCCCATAGACTTCTATGGGATTCTGCACTCCCATTCACACTTCTGAATTTCCGCTTGCGGAATTCCGCAAGCGGAAATTCAGAGGTGCAAATGGGAGCGCGGAATTTCATAGAAATCTATAGCTTTAATTTAAGCCGGAATTTCGCAAGGGGAAATTCAGAAGTGTGAATGGGAGTTTGGAATTCCATCGAAATCTATGGGCTTTAATTTGAGGCGGAATTCCGCAAACAGAAATTCTGAAGTGTGAATGGGAGTGCGGAATCCCATAGAAGTCTATGGGCTTTTTTAAGGTGGAATTCCGCAAGCAGAAATCCAGAAGTGCGAATGAGAGTGCGGAATCCCATAGAAGTCTATGGGCTTTATTTTAAGGCAGAATTCCGCATGTGGAAATTCAGAAGAGCGAATGGGAGTGCGGAAACCCATAAATCTATGGGCTTTATTTTAAGGCGGAATTCTGCAAACAGCGTAGCACAGCAATGATTAGTGTTATCAGCGCTCCATTACTACAGCCTGCCATAGCACAGCAATGATTAGTGTTATCAGCGCTCCATTACTACAGCCTGCCATAGCACAGCATTGATCAGTGTTATCAGCGCTCCACTACTACAACCTGCCATAGCACAGCATTGATCAGTGTTATCAGCGCTCCATTACTACAGCCTGCCATAGCACCGCATTGATCAGTGTTATCAGTGCTCCATTACTACAGCCTGCCATAGCGCAGCATTGATCAGTGTTATCATCACTCCATTACTACAGCCTGCTATAGCACAGCATTGATCAGTGTTATCAGCACTCCATTACCACAGCCAACCATAGAACAGCATTGATCAGTGTTATCAGCACTCCATTACTACAGCCTGCCATAGCACAGCATTAATCAGTGTTTTAGGCACTCCATTACTACAGCCTGCCATAGCAAAGAATTGATCAGTGTTATTGGTGCTCCATTACTACAGCCTGCCATAGCACAGCATTAATCAGTGTTTTAGGCACTCCATTACTACAGCCTGCCATAGCAAAGAATTGATCAGTGTTATTGGTGCTCCATTACTACAGCCTGCCATAGCACAGCATTGATCAGTGTTATCAGCACTCCATTAGTACAGCCTGCCATAGCACAGCATTAATCAGTGTTTTAGGCACTCCATTACTACAGCCTGCCATAGCAAAGAATTGATCAGTGTTATTGGTGCTCCATTACTACAGCCTGCCATAGCACAGCATTAATCAGTGTTTTAGGCACTCCATTACTACAGCCTGCCATAGCAAAGAATTGATCAGTGTTATTGGTGCTCCATTACTACAGCCTGCCATAGCACAGCATTGATCAGTGTTATCAGCACTCCATTAGTACAGCCTGCCATAGCACAGCATTGATCAGTGTTATCAGTGCTCCATTAGTACAGCCTGCCATAGCACAGCATTGATCAGTGTTATCAGCACTCCATTACTACAGCCTGCCATAGCACAGCATTGTTCAGCATTATCAGCACTCCATTACTACAGCCTGCCATAGCACAGCATTGATCAGTGTTATCAGCACTCCATTACTACAGCCTGCCATACTACAGCATTGATCAGTGTTATCAGTGCTCCATTACTACAGCCTACTATAGCACAGCATTGATCAGTGTTATTAGCGCTCCATTACTACAGCCTGCCATACTACAGCATTGATCAGTGTTATCAGCACTCCATTACTACAGCCTGCCATAGCACAGCATTGTTCAGCATTATCAGCACTCCATTACTACAGCCTGCCATAGCACAGCATTGATCAGTGTTATCAGCACTCCATTACTACAGCCTGCCATACTACAGCATTGATCAGTGTTATCAGTGCTCCATTACTACAGCCTACTATAGCACAGCATTGATCAGTGTTATTAGCGCTCCATTACTACAGCCTGCCATACTACAGCATTGATCAGTGTTATCAGCACTCCATTACTACAGCCTGCCATAGCACAGCATTGTTCAGCATTATCAGCACTCCATTACTACAGCCTGCCATAGCACAGCATTGATCAGTGTTATCAGCACTCCATTACTACAGCCTGCCATACTACAGCATTGATCAGTGTTATCAGTGCTCCATTACTACAGCCTACTATAGCACAGCATTGATCAGTGTTATCAGCACTCCATTACTACAGCCTGCCATACTACAGCATTGATCAGTGTTATCAGCACTCCATTACTACAGCCTGCCATAGAACAGCATTGATCAGTGTTATCAGCGCTCCATTACTACAGCCTGCCATAGAACAGCATTGATCAGTGTTATCAGCGCTCCATTACTACAGCCTGCCATAGCACAGCATTGATCAGTGTTATCAGCACTCCATTGCTACAGCCTGCCATAGCACAGCATTGATCAGTGTTATCAGCGCTCCATTACTACAGCCTGCCATAGCACAGCATTGATCAGTGTTATCAGCGCTCCATTACTACAGCCTGCCATAGCACAGCATTGATCAGTGTTATCAGCACTCCATTGCTACAGCCTGCCATAGCACAGCATTGATCAGTGTTATCAGCGCTCCATTACTACAGCCTGCCATAGCACAGCATTGATCAGTGTTATCAGCGCTCCATTACTACAGCCTGCCATAGAACAGCATTGATCAGTGTTATAGGCCCCGCCTGTACAAGAAGAGGATCACGAAGCGGCACAGAGGCAGATGAGGGACCCCCGGCTGCCATCTTACCTGATTTTGACTCAGCAATTGCACTTTGGATGTCCCGATCAGCCCCCTGAACAAACCAGCACATGTAATGTACACTTTTAAAACCTGCAATCGACTTTAATTGCAGAATATAAAGGTTTAATAATCACTGATGTCTGAGGCATTAGCAGTGAGTGGGGGGGAAGGGGTTGGGGCATTAATTATTTGGGACTTTTTTACCCAATTTTTCCAGCCTTCACTTTCTTTCTTATGTCAGTTTCCAGTGCATAGAATTTATCATATTATTGAGCGATGTATGAGGAATTCACACACTTTTTACATTTTTTTACACCACCCATTGAGTGGACTTGTTAAATACTGTTACAACTTTTATAAAAAAAAAAAAAAATTTGCATATAATGAATGTATCTAAAAAGTTACATATAATTAAAGGGGTATTCCAGGCCAAAACTTTTTTTAATATATCAACTGGCTCCGGAAAGTTAAACAGATTTGTAAATTACTTCTATTAAAAAATCTTAATCCTTCCAATAGTTATTAGCTTCTGAAGTTGAGTTGTTGTTTTCTGTCTATCTGCTCTCTGATGACTCACGTCCCGGGAGCTGTCCAGCTCCTATGGGGATATTCTCCCATCATGCACAGCTCCCGGGACGTGACATCATCATTGAGCAGTCAGACAGAAAACTTCAGAAGCTAATAACTATTGGAAGGATTAAGATTTTTTAATAGACGTAATTTACAGATCTGTTTAACTTTCCGGAGCCAGTTGATATATATATATATAAAAAAAAAAAAAAGGTTTTGCCTGGAATACCCCTTTAATGTATCTAAAAAGTTGCATATAAAATACATCCTTAAAAGTCTTATATAACGAATGTATCCAGAAAGTCTTCACCCCCAGTCACTATATACAATGTATCCAGAAAGTCTTCACCCCCGGTCACTATATACAATGTATCCAGAAAGTCTTCACCCCCGGTCACTATATACAATGTATCCAGAAAGTCTTCACCCCCGGTCACTATATACAATGTATCCAGAAAGTCTTCACCCCCAGTCACTATATACAATGTATCCAGAAAGTCTTCACCCCCGGTCACTATATACAATGTATCCAGAAAGTCTTCACCCCCAGTCACTATATACAATGTATCCAGAAAGTCTTCACCCCCCCGGTCACTATATATAATGTATCCAGAAAGTCTTCACCCCCCCGGTCACTATATACAATGTATCCAGAAAGTCTTCACCCCCGATCACTATATACAATGTATCCAGAAAGTCTTCACCCCCCCCGGTCACTATATACAATGTATCCAGAAAGTCTTCACCCCCGATCACTATATACAATGTATCCAGAAAGTCTTCATCCCCCGATCACTACATATAATGTATCCAGAAAGTCTTCACCCCCCCCGGTCACTATATACAATGTATCCAGAAAGTCTTCACCCCAGTCACTATATATAATGTATCCAAAAAGTCTTCACCCCTGATCACTATATACAATGTGTCCTGAAAGTCTTCACCCCGGTCACTATATACAATGTATCCAGAAAGTCTTCACCCCCCAGTCACTAAACACAATGTATCCAGAAAGTCTTCACCCCCGGTCACTATATACAATGTATCCAGAAAGTCTTCACCCCCAGTCACTATATACAATGTATCCAGAAAGTCTTCACCCCAGTCACTATATACAATGTATCCAGAAAGTCTTCACCCCCAGTCACTATACACAATGTATCCAGAAAGTCTTCACCCCCGGTCACTATATACAATGTATCCAGAAAGTCTTCACCCCCGGTCACTATATACAATGTATCCAGAAAGTCTTCACCCCCAGTCACTATATACAATGTATCCAGAAAGTCTTCACCCCCAGTCACTATATACAATCTATCCAGAAAGTCTTCACCCCCGGTCACTATATACAATGTATCCAGAAGTCTTCACCCGCAGTCATTATATAGAATGTATCCAAAAAGTCTTCACCCCCAGTCACTATATACAATGTATCCAGAAAGTCTTCACCCCTGGTCACTATATACAATGTATCCAGAAAGTCTTCACCCCCCCGGTCACTATATACAATGTATCCAGAAAGTCTTCACCCCCGATCACTATATACAATGTATCCAGAAAGTCTTCATCCCCCGATCACTACATATAATGTATCCAGAAAGTCTTCACCCCCCCCCCCCCCCCCCGGTCACTATATACAATGTTTCCAGAAAGTCTTCACCCCAGTCACTATATATAATGTATCCAAAAAGTCTTCACCCCTGATCACTATATACAATGTATCCAGAAAGTCTTCACCCCCCGGTCACTATATACAATGTGTCCTGAAAGTCTTCACCCCCGGTCACTATACACAATGTATCCAGAAAGTCTTCACCCCCAGTCACTATACACAATGTATCCAGAAAGTCTTCACCCCCGGTCACTATATACAATGTATCCAGAAAGTCTTCACCCCCGGTCACTATATACAATGTATCCAGAAAGTCTTCACCCCCGGTCACTATATACAATGTATCCAGAAAGTCTTCACCCCCGGTCACTATATACAATGTATCCAGAAAGTCTTCACCCCCATCACTATATACAATGTATCCAGAAAGTCTTCACCCCCCCCCCCCGGTCACTATATACAATGTATCCAGAAGTCTTCACCCGCAGTCATTATATAGAATGTATCCAAAAAGTCTTCACCCCCAGTCACTATATACAATGTATCCAGAAAGTCTTCACCCCCGGTCACTATATACAATGTATCCAGAAAGTCTTCACCCGCAGTCATTATATAGAATGTATCCAAAAAGTCTTCACCCCCGGTCACTATATACAATGTATCCAGAAAGTCTTCACCCCCGGTCACTATATACAATGTATCCAGAAAGTCTTCACCCCAGTCACTATATACAATGTATCCAGAAAGTCTTCACCCCCGGTCACTATATACAATGTATCCAGAAAGTCTTCACCCCCAGTCACTATATACAATCTATCCAGAAAGTCTTCACCCCCGGTCACTATATACAATGTATCCAGAAAGTCTTCACCCGCAGTCATTATATAGAATGTATCCAAAAAGTCTTCACCCCCGGTCACTATATACAATGTATCCAGAAAGTCTTCACCCCCCCGGTCACTATATACAATGTATCCAGAAAGTCTTCACCCCCCCCCGGTCACTATATACAATGTATCCAGAAAGTCTTCACCCCCCCCCGGTCACTATATACAATGTATCCAGAAAGTCTTCACCCCCGGTCACTATATACAATGTATCCAGAAAGTCTCCACCCCCGGTCACTATATACAATGTATTCAGAAAGTCTTCACCCCCGGTCACTATATACAATGTATTCAGAAAGTCTTCACACCCGGTCACTATATACAATGTATCCAGAAAGTCTTCACCCCCCCCCGGTCACTATATACAATGTTTCCAGAAAGTCTTCACCCCCCCTCCCTCCGGTCACTATATACAATGTATCCAGAAAGTCTTCACCCCCCCTCCCCCCGGTCACTATATACAATGTATCCAGAAAGTATTCACCCCCCAGTCACTATATACAATGTATCCAGAAAGTCTTCACCCCCAGTCACTATACACAATGTATCCAGAAAGTCTTCATCCCCCGATCACTACATATAATGTATCCAGAAAGTCTTCACCCCCCCCCCCCCGGTCACTATATACAATGTTTCCAGAAAGTCTTCACCCCAGTCACTATATACAATGTATCCAGAAAGTCTTCACCCCCAGTCACTATACACAATGTATCCAGAAAGTCTTCACCCCCAGTCACTATATACAATCTATCCAGAAAGTCTTCACCCCCGGTCACTATATACAATGTATCCAGAAAGTCTTCACCCGCAGTCATTATATAGAATGTATCCAAAAAGTCTTCACCCCCGGTCACTATATACAATGTATCCAGAAAGTCTTCACCCCCGGTCACTATATACAATGTATCCAGAAAGTCTTCACCCCCGATCACTATATACAGTGTATCCAGAAAATCTTCACCCCCCCCAGTCACTATATACAGTGTATCCAGAAAGTCTTCACCCCCCCCCCCCGGTCACTATATACAATGTATCCAGAAAGTCTTCACCCCCCCCCCGGTCACTATATACAATGTATCCAGAAAGTCTTCACCCCCGGTCACTATATACAATGTATCCAGAAAGTCTCCACCCCCGGTCACTATATACAATGTATTCAGAAAGTCTTCACCCCCGGTCACTATATACAATGTATTCAGAAAGTCTTCACACCCGGTCACTATATACAATGTATCCAGAAGTTTCCACCCCTGGTCACTATATACAATGTATCCAGAAAGTCTCCACCCCCGGTCATTATATACAATGTATCCAGAAAGTCTTCACCCCCCCCCCCCTGGTCACTATATACAATGTTTCCAGAAAGTCTTCCCCCCAGTCACTATATATAATGTATCCAAAAAGTCTTCACCCCTGATCACTATATACAATGTGTCCTGAAAGTCATCACCCCCGGTCACTATATACAATATATCCAGAAAGCATTCACCCCCCGATCACTATATACAATGTATCCAGAAAGTCTTCACCCCCCGGTCACTATATACAATGTATCCAGAAAGTCTTCATCCCGGTCACTATACACAATATATCCAGAAAGCATTCACCCCCCGGTCACTATATACAATGCATCCTGAAAGTCTTCACCCCCAGTCACTATACACAATATATCCAGAAAGTCTTCACCCCCGGTCACTATATACAATGTATCCAGAAAGTCTTCACCCCCGGTCACTATATACAATGTATCCAGAAAGTCTTCACCCCCGGTCACTATATACAATGTATCCAGAAAGTCTTCACCCCCAGTCACTATATACAATGTATCCAGAAAGTCTTCAGGAAGAATAAACAATGATATTGGTGACTCACAGGTGACGTCTTCTCTGTTGTCTTTCCTTTTTTGTTTTTTATCTTCATCTGGTCCAGATGCCAGGACTTCTTTCAGTTACATCTGACACCCAGATATCAATATAACCCTGCCAGACACTGTGCTCCATAAATATAACCCTGCCAGACACTGTGCTCCATAAATATAACCTGCCAGACACTGTGCTCCATAAATATAACCCTGCCAGACACTGTGCTCCATAAATATAACCCTGCCAGACACTGTGCTACATAAATATAACCCTGCAAGACACTGTGCCCCCTAAGGGTGGTTTCACACCACGTTTTGTACTTATGGTTCCCTTATACGGCTGGGAGGAGGGGGGCGGGGCTTAATCACAGCGTCCGCACTCAGCCGTGTAGGCTCCATAAATATAACCCTGACAGACACTGTACTTCATAAATATAACCCTGCAAGACACTGTACTTCATAAATATAACCCTGCTAGACTCTGTTCCCCCTAAGTATAACCCTGCTAGACACTGTGCTCGTTAAATATAACCCTGCTAGACACTGTTCCCCCTAAATATAACCCTGCCAGACACTGTGCCCCCTAAGTATAACCCTGCTAGACACTGTCCTCCCTAAATATAACCCTGCTAGACACTGTGCTACATAAATATAACCCTGCTAGACACTGTGCTCCATAAATATAACCCTGCTAGACACTGTTCCCCCTAAATATAACCCTGCCAGACACTGCCCCCTAAATATAATCTTAGTCCTGTACTGTCCTCCAGACCCCTTTGTCCTCTCTTGGCTTTTTATTCTTCATCTGGTCCAGATTCCAGGACTTCTTCCAGCTACATCTTCTCATTGCAGTGTCTGACATCCGGATATCATTGATTCCTAACTGTCAGCAGATCCTCACTTTGTCCTTCACCTTTAGACCCCTCCAGACTCCTCTGTCCTCCTCCACCAAACCCCTCTATACTTCTCGAGACTCCTCTATACTTCTCCAGACCCCTCTATACTTCTCCAGACCTCTCTATACTTCTCCAGACTGACTCCTCTATACTTCTCCAGACTCCTCTATACTTCTCCAGACCTCTCTATACTTCTCCAGACTGACTCCTCTATACTTCTCCAGACCCCTCTATACTTCTCCAGACCCCTCTATACTTCTCCAGACCCCTCTATACTTCTCCAGACTCTCTATACTTCTCCAGACCCCTCTATACTTCTCCAGACCTCTCTATACTTCTCCAGACTCCTCTATACTTCTCCAGACTCCTCTATACTTCTCCAGACCTCTCTATACTTCTCCAGACTGACTCCTCTATACTTCTCCAGACCCCTCTATACTTCTCCAGACTCTCTATACTTCTCCAGACCCCTCTATACTTCTCCAGACCTCTCTATACTTCTCCAGACTCCTCTATACTTATCCAGACTCTCTATACTTCTCCAGACTCCTCTATACTTCTCCAGACTCCTCTATGCTTCTCCAGACCCCTCTATACTTCTCCAGACCCCTCTATACTTCTCCAGTCCCCTCTATACTTCTCCAGACTCTCTATACTTCTCCATACCCCTCTATACTTCTCCAGACCGCTCTATACTTCTCCAGACCCCTCTATACTTCTCCAGACTCCTCTATACTTCTCCAGACCCCTCTATACTTCTCCAGACCTCTCTATACTTCTCCAGACCTCTCTATACTTCTCCAGACCCTCTATACTTCTCCAGACTCCTCTATACTTCTCCAGACACTCTATAATTCTTCAGACCCCTCTATATGTCTCCAGACCTCTCTATACTTCTCCAGACTTCTCTATACTTCTCCAGACCCTCTATACTTCTTCAGACCCCTCTATACTTCTCCAGACTCCTCTATACTTCTTCAGACCCCTCTATACTTCTCCAGACTCCTCTATACTTCTCCAGACCTCTCTATACTTCTCCAGACTCCTCTATATTTCTCCAGACCCTCTATACTTCTTCAGACCCCTCTATATGTCTCCAGACCTCTCTATACTTCTCCAGACTCCTCTATACTTCTCCACACTCCTCTATACTTCCCCTGACTCCTCTATATTTCTCCAGACCCCTCTATACTTCTCCAGACTCCTCTATACTTCTCCAGACCTCTCTATACTTCTCCAGACCCTCTATACTTCTCCAGACTCTCTATACTTCTCCAGACTCCCTAAACTTCTTCAGACCCCTCTATACTTCTCCAGACCTCTCTATACTCCTCCAGACCTCTCTATACTTCTCCAGACCCCTCTATACTTCTCCAGACTCCCTAAACTTCTTCAGACCCCTCTATATGTCTCCAGACCTCTCTATACTTCTCCAGACTCCTCTATACTTCTCCAGACTCCTCTATACTTCTCCAGGCTCCTCTATACTTCCCCAGACTCCTCTATACTTCTTCAGACCCCTCTATACTTCTCCAGACCCCTCTATACTTCTCCAGACTCCTCTATACTTCTTCAGACCCCTCTATACTTCTCCAGACTCCTCTATACTTCTTCAGACCCCTCTATACTTCTCCAGACTCCCTAAACTTCTTCAGACCCCTCTATATGTCTCCAGACCTCTCTATACTTCTCCAGACTCCTCTATGCTTCTCCAGACCCCTCTATACTTCTCCAGGCTCCTCTATACTTCCCCAGACTCCTCTATACTTCCCCAGACCTCTCTATACTTCTCCAGACCTCTCTATACTTCTCCAGACCTCTCTATACTTCTCCAGACCCTCTATACTTCTACAGACTCCTCTATACTTCTCCAGACTCCTCTATACTTCTCCAGACTCCCTATACTTCTTCAGACCCCTCTACATGTCTCCAGACCCCACTATACATCTCCAGACTCCTCTTTCCTCCTCCACTAGACCCCTGTCTCCTCGTCCAGTCTCCTCTGCCCACCCCCCCTCCCAGACCCCTAAGTCCTTCTCCAGGCTCTCCTCCCCCTCCCCCCCCCTCAACGCTATAGGGATATAGGTTCAACTTGATGGACTCTTGTCTTTTTTTAACCTTATGACCTATGTAAAAGTGAAAGGGTCTGAAAACTTTTGGAATGCATTGCAATAGAGTCACACAGCGCCATGCAGCAAATACACAACATGACTACAACAAGTCCTCGAGTCTACTACATCTGGGCACCAGGCAGTACCGAGATTCTGCAAGTCCTATTACGGAGAACAAAAACCATGATGTCATCAAATTGGGATCAGTGTGATGTCATACGTGGTCGCCGCGGCCTCTGTTTCCCTCTGAATGTTGGGGGATCAGTCTAGTCGCATCATTTTCCTCCTCCGCTGCGTCACTTGGTAAGAAGAATGTCTCGTTCCCCAGTAATGTGGATATGAATCTTTCCATTTCCATGAAGATTATCCTTAAATTTTCTGCTTTGTGACAAAACCCAACAATAATCCCCGTCTCCCGGCATTACAGATATACACCGCCGCCGCCGCTCTCTGAAGGCTTCGCTATTGTTACATCTGGATGTGATTTATATGGCTCTCTGGCCGGTGATATGGCGGCATTCCACACGTCACATGGAAGATTTGTATGTTGTGTTTGTTCCCCCTCAGCTATTTTCATGATGAAGAGACCTGAATGGTCCCATAAGCTTATGCAAAACAAAGTCTGATAAGATGGATCATAAAAGGTATCGCAAGCGATTACGTAACTAACTCTGCTTGGCACCAATATGGCAGCGAGCGGCCTCTAATGAAGATGGATGAAGCCGCAGCCTCCTCACCACTTGGCAGATTATCCGCCCGAAGAGGGAAGAGGCCCAATTAAATAGTGACATTGACTTTCTAGGTAAATGAAGAAGCCGCCGAGACGTCTCCGATGATTTACCGCCTTCTATTGATCAAAAATAAAGCATTTTGCGGATGCAGTGATTTCGAGGGTCTCTCCATAAACCACGGAGAATCGACTTTAATAGAAGAGAAACTGCAGGGTGGACGGGGTTAAAGAGAATCGATTACACCAATTAGAAAGAAGGGTCAAGGGTCAAAAAGATACTAACCAAGCAGACCGGTGAATGGAGGGTTAATCTAATTACACTACCAAAAACCACCAAATGGTCACTAAACCCTATGGGGGAGATTTATCAAAACCTGTGCAGAGGAAAAGTTGCCCATTTGCCCATAGCAACAAATCAGATCGCTTCTTATATTTCTGACAAGGCCTCTGCAAAATGAAAGCAGCGATCTGATTGGTTACTATGGGCAACTCTGCAACTTTTCCTCTGGACCGGTTTTGATAAATCTCCCCCTATGTTCCCAAATACTAACACTAAATCTAAAGAAATTGTATACAAGTAACCTTTATTGGACAATGAATATACAGTGGGTCATATAGTGAGTCACATGGTGGGTCATATAGTGGATCACACAGTGGGTCATACAGTAGATCACACAGTGGGTCATACATATAGTGGGTCACATGGTGGGTCATACAGTGGGTCATACAGTCGGTCACATGGTGGGTCATATAGTGGGTCACACGGTGGGTCAGATAGTGGGTCATACAGTGGATCATATTGGGGGTCATACGGTGGCTCACACAGTGGGTCATACAGTGAATCATATTGTGGATCATACAGTGGGTCATATAGTGGGTCACACAGTGGGTCATACAGTGGATCACACAGTGGGTCATACAGTGGATCACACAGTGGGTCATATAGTGGGTCACATAGTGGGTCATACAGTGAGTCGCACAGTGGGTCATATAGTAGGTCACACAGTGGGTCAGATAGTGGGTCATACGGTGGGTCATATAGTGGGTCATACAGTAGGTCACACAGTGCGTCATCATGTCGGTCATACAGTGGGTCATGTAATGGGTCATACAGTGGGTCATGCAGTCGGTCATACAGTGGGTGACACAGTGGATCACAGAGTGGGTCACACAGGAGGTCATATAGTGGGTCATATTGTGGGTCACAGAGTGGGTCATACAGTGGGTCATTTAGCCCATTTACCTCTTGACAAAGCCACTGTGCAGAGGAAAAGTTGCCTAGTTGCCCATAGCAACAAATCAGACAAGGCCTCTGCAAAATGAAAGAAGCGATCTGATTTGTTGCTATGGGCAACTCTGCAACTTTTCCTCTGGACCGGTTTTGATAAATCTCCCCCTATGGCCCCAAATACTAACACTAATTCTAAAGAAGTTGTATACAAGTAACCTTTATTGGACAATAAATATACAGTGGGTCACACGGTGGGTCATATAGTGGGTCATACAGTGGGTCATACAGTGGATCATACAGTGGGTCATACAATCGGTCACACGGTGGGTCATACAGTAGGTCATACAGTGGATCATACAGTGGGTCATACAGTGAGTCATATAGGGGGTAATACAGTGGGCCATACAGTGGATCATGCAGTGGGTCATACAATCGGTCACACGGTGGGTCATACAGTAGGTCATACAGTGGGTCATACCGTGGGTCATACAGTGAGTCATATAGTTGGTGATATAGTGGGTCAAATAGTGGGTCATACAATGGGTCATATAGTGGGTCATATAGTTGGTCACAGAGTGGGTCACATAGGGGGTCATACAGTGGGTCATTTAGCCCATTTACCTCTTGACAAAGCCAATGATGTGGTGAAATGTTGAGGGGGGCTGTGTCTATGTCAAATAGTGTGCTATGACCTCCTAAGTGGTATGGACATAATCTGTATATGTATCCCATACAGGGGCAGACTGACAACACTCAGGGCCCCTTAACCAAATAAAGCAAGGGCCCCTGTGAGGTGTCACCCCAGGGCACACCTCTGTTACGCCCCAGTATACAGGGAGGAAATATATACCATAACACAACAACTGGATAATACTGCCATACTGTACTGAATGGAACCACTATACACAGACCAGAACTCCCCCATACAGTGACCATATAGTGGTAGATTACAGCTGTACACAGGATCTGTATACCATATAGTGATTATATACAGGACCATAGAGGGGTATATACCAGGTGTACACAGGATATATACACCATATAAGTGATTATATACAGGACCATATAGAGGTAGATACCATCTGTACACAGGGTCCCTATAGCATATAAGTGATTATATACAGGACCATATAGAGGTAGATACCAGCTGTACACAGGATCTGTATACCATTTAAGTGATTACAGTTACATTTAGGGACTCACAATTACGTATTTTCTCATCTGCGGCGTCCTCTTTCATTTTCTTCTCCATCTGGATCAGACTGCCATGTAAATTTCTTTACATCTGGAGGACAAACTCTGCATTTTTCCAGTGCCCTCCCCTCCTCTACACAATCTCCCCATCTATAAGCCCCGAAATTTTATACTCCTCTCCTTGGTGTTCTGCACAGTAAAAGGGCAGATCGGTAGGTAGCTAACTAGGCAGTTAGGTAGCCAGGTATGTAGGTAGGAAATTAGCCAGGTAGGTAGGCAGGCATGCAGGAAGGGAGCTAGCTCGGTAGTTAAAGGGGTACTCCGGTGGAAAACATTTTTTTTTTTTATCAACTGGTGCCAAAAAGTTAAACAGATTTCTAAATTTCTTCTATTAAAAAATCTAAATCTTTCCAGTACTTATTAGCTGCTGAATACTACATAGGAAATTCCTATCTTTTAAATTCATATCTTTTTGGATTTCTTTTCTGTCGGTCCACAGTGCTCTCAGCTGACACCTGTCCAGAGCAGTATATGTTTGCTATGGGGATTTTCTCCTGCTGTGGACAGTTCCTGACATGGACAGAGGTTTCAGCAGAGAGCACTGTGGACAGACAGAAAAGAAATCCAAAATGAAAAGAATTTCCTCTGTAGTATTCAGCAACTAATAAGTACTGGAAGAATTACGAGTTTTTAATAGAAGTAATTTACAAATCTGTTTAACTTTCTGGCACCAGTTGATTTAAAAAAAAATAATAATTTCAACCGGAGTACCCCTTTAAAAAAATCAGGTATGTAATTTGGTAGTAAGGTAGCCAGGTTTGTAAGTATCCAGGCAGCTTACTAGGTAGCCAAGTATGTAGGTAGCTATTTAGGTAGCCATGTATGTAGGTAGGTAGCTATTTAGGTAGCCAGGTATGTAGGTAGGTAGTTCTGAAGCCAGGTATGTAGGTAGTAGGGCTGCACAGTTTGGGGAAAATGTGGTATTGCGATTAGAGGTAAATATTGTGATTTTGCAATGTGACTGCAATTTTATAAACAAATGGTATAATGCCCAATCTCCCCCATTTCACATCCATCCCCTCATTTCATTTCTGTCCCCATTTCCTCTCTATCCCGAGTTTCACCCCTTTTTAATTTCCCAATGTTCCATCTCCCTCTCCTCTATTGCAATATATAGTGTCATTAATTAGTTAGGTAGCCATGTATGTAGACTAAGTATGTAGGTAGGTAGATAGCCAGATATGTAGCCAGGTGTGTAGTTAGGTAGCAATGTACTGTAGATAGGTAGTAAGGCAGTCAGTTATGTACTGTAGGCAGATAAATAGCCAGGTTTGTAGGCAGATTGGTAGCTAGGCATATAGTTAGCCAGGTATGTCCATGGACAATGCTAGTATACAGAAAACACCTGTTCATGTACAATCCCAGTATACAGAGCCATCCCTCTGCATGAACAATCCCAGTATACAGAGCCATCCCTCTGCATGAACAATCCCAGTATACAGAGCCATCCCTCTGCATGAACAATCCCAGTATACAGAGCCATCCCTCTGCATGAACAATCCCAGTATACAGAGCCATCCCTCTGCATGAACAATCCCAGTATACAGAGCCATCCCTCTGCATGTACAATCCCAGTATACAGAGCCATCCCTCTGCATGTACAATCCCAGTATACAGAGCCATCCCTCTGCATGAACAATCCCAGTATACAGAGCCATCCCTCTGCATGAACAATCCCAGTATACAGAGCCATCCCTCTGCATGAACAATCCCAGTATACAGCATAGCCCCTGTCCATGTGCAATCCCAGTATACAGAGCCACCTCTCTCCATGTACAATCCCAGTATACAGAGCTGTCCCTGTCCATGTGCAATCCCAGTATACAGAGCCACCTCTCTCCATGGACAATCCCAGTATACAGAGCCACCTCTCTCCATGGACAATCCCAGTATACAGAGCCACCTCTCTCCATAGACAATCCCAGTATACAGAACCACCCCTGTCCATGGACAATCCCAGTATACAGAACCACCCCTGTCCATGGACAATCCCAGTATACAGAACCACCCCTGTCCATGGACAATCCCAGTATACAGAACCACCCCTGTCCATGGACAATCCCAGTATACAGAACCACCCCTGTCCATGGACAATCCCATTATACAGAACCACCCCTGTCCATGGACAATCCCAGTATATGGAGTGGTCCCTGTCCATGGTGCTGAATTTCAGAATCATAGCTGTTGAGTTCAGGAATCATGTGCTGTCCCTGTGATCAGTAGTGGAAGATGGGTTGCACACTATATAGCAGTATCACTTTAAACGTGCACACTTAATAGCAGTATCTCTTTTAATTTTCACACTATATAGCAGTATGACCTTTAATATTCACACTATATGTCAGTATCACTATTTTGCACACTATATAGCAGTATTTCTTAATGTGAACAATTTACTTCAGTATCTCGTAATGTACACTATATAGCAGTATCACTATTCTTTTGTACACTATATAGCAGTATTACTATTCTTTTGTACACTATATAGCAGTATCACTATTCTTTTGTACACTATATAGCAGTATCACTATTCTTTTGTACACTATATAGCAGTTTCACTATTCTTTTGTACACTATATAGCAGCATCACAATTCTTTTGTACACTATATAGCAGCATCACTATTCTTTTGTACACTATATAGCAGCATCACTATTCTTTTGTACACTATATAGCAGTATCACGATTCTTTTGTACACTATATAGCAGTATCACTATTGTTTTCTACACTATATAGCAGTATCACAATTCTTTTGTACACTATATAGCAGTATCACTATTCTTTTGTACACTATATAGCAGTATCACGATTCTTTTGTACACTATATAGCAGTATCACAATTCTTTTGTACACTATATAGCAGTATCACTATACTTTTGTACACTATATAGCAGTATCACGATTCTTTTGTACACTATATAGCAGTATCACTATTCTTTTGTACACTATATAGCAGTATCACAATTCTTTTGTAGACTATATAGCAGTATCACTATTCTATTGTACACTATACAGCAGTATCACTATTCTATTGTACACTATATAGCAGTATCACTATTCTTTTGTATACTCTATAGCAGTGTCATTATTCTTTTGTACACTCAAAAGCAGTATCACTCTTCTTTTGTACACTATATAGCAGTATCACTATTCTTTTGTACACTCTAAAGCAGTATCACTATTCTTTTGTACACTGTATAGCAGTATCACTATTCTTTTGTATACTATATAGCAGTATCACAATTCTTTTGTACACTATATAGCAGTATCACAATTCTTTTGTACACTATATAGCAGTATCACTATACTTTTGTACACTATATAGCAGTATCACGATTCTTTTGTACACTATATAGCAGTATCACTATACTTTTGTACACTATATAGCAGTATCACTATTCTTTTATACACTATATAGCAGTATCACTATTGCTTTGTACACTATATAGCAGTATCACGATTCTTTTGTACACTATATAGCAGTATCACTATTGTTTTCTACACTATATAGCAGTATCACTATTCTTTTGTACACTATATAGCAGTATCACTATTGTTTTCTACACTATATAGCAGTATCACTATTCTTTTGTATACTATATAGCAGTATCACTATTCTTTTGTACACTATATAGCAGTATCTGTCACGATGCCGGCTGGCAGGTAGTGGATCCTCTGTGCCAGAGAGGGATTGGCGTGGACCGTGCTAGTGGATCGGTTCTAAGTCACTACTGGTTTTCACCAGAGCCCGCCGCAAAGCGGGATGGTCTTGCTGCGGCGGTAGTGACCAGGTCGTATCCACTAGCAACGGCTCAACCTCTCTGGCTGCTGAAGATAGGCGCGGTACAAGGGAGTAGACAGAAGCAAGGTCGGACGTAGCAGAAGGTCGGGGCAGGCAGCAAGGATCGTAGTCAGGGGCAACGGCAGGAGGTCTGGAACACAGGCTAGGAACACACAGGAAACGCTTTCACTGGCACGATGGCAACAAGATCCGGCGAGGGAGTGAAGGGAAAGTGAGGTGATATAGGGAAGTGCACAGGTGATAACACTAATTGGAACCACTGCGCCAATCAGCGGCGCAGTGGCCCTTTAAATCGCAAAGACCCGGCGCGCGCGCGCCCTAGGGAGCGGGGCCGCGCGCGCCGGGACAGGACTGACGGAGAGCGCGTCAGGTACGGGAGCCGGGGTGCGCATCGCGAGCGGGCGCTACCCGCATCGCGAATCGCATCCCGGCTGGAGGCGGTATCGCAGCGCCCCGGGTCAGTGGAACTGACCGGAGCGCTGCAGTGAGGAGAGTGTAGCGAGCGCTCCGGGGAGGAGCGGGGACCCGGAGCGCTCGGCGTAACAGTACCCCCCCCCTTGGGTCTCCCCCTCTTCTTGGAGCCTGAGAACCTGAGGACCAGACTTTTGTCCAGGATATTGTCCTCAGGTTCCCAGGACCTCTCTTCTGGACCACAACCCTCCCAATCCACTAAAAAGAAGGTTTTCCCTCTGACCTTTTTTGATGCTAAAATCTCTTTGACGGAGAAGATGTCCGAGGAGCCGGAGACAGGAGTGGGAGGAACAGATTTGGGAGAGAAACGGTTAATGATAAGTGGTTTAAGAAGAGAAACGTGAAAGGCATTAGGAATACGAAGAGAAGGAGGAAGAAGAAGTTTGTAAGAGACAGGATTAATCTGGCGCAAAATTTTGAAAGGACCAAGATAGCGTGGTCCCAACTTATAGCTAGGGACACGGAAGCGGACATATTTAGCGGAGAGCCATACCTTGTCTCCAGGGGAAAAAATGGGAGGAGCTCTTCTTTTCTTATCCGCGAATTTCTTCATGCGTGAAGAAGCCTGTAAGAGAGAATTTTGGGTCTCTCTCCATATGATGGAAAGATCACGAGAAATTTCATCCACAGCGGGCAGACCAGAGGGCAAGGGGGTAGGGAGGGGGGGAAGAGGGTGACGGCCGTACACCACGAAAAATGGGGATTTGGAGGAAGATTCAGAGACTCTGAAATTATACGAGAATTCGGCCCAAGGTAGAAGATCTGCCCAGTCATCCTGGCGGGAGGAAACAAAATGTCGTAAATAATCACCCAAGACCTGTGGTTTGAGGATGATATGCAGAAGAAAAATTTAATTTAATCTTGAGTTGTTTACAGAGAGCCCTCCAGAATTTAGACACGAATTGGACGCCTCTATCCGAGACGATCTGCGTAGGCAACCCGTGAAGACGAAAAATGTGTACAAAAAATTGTTTAGCCAACTGAGGCGCTGAAGGAAGACCAGGAAGAGGGATGAAATGTGCCATTTTGGAGAATCGATCAACGACCACCCAAATAACAGTGTTGCCATGGGATGGGGGTAAGTCAGTAATAAAATCCATACCAATCAGAGACCAAGGCTGTTCGGGGACAGGCAGAGGATGAAGAAAACCAGCGGGCTTCTGGCGAGGAGTCTTATCCCGGGCACAGACAGTGCAGGCTCGCACAAAGTCCACCACATCAGTCTCTAGAGTCGGCCACCAATAGAAGCGAGAGATGAGTTGCACAGATTTCTTGATGCCCGCATGACCTGCGAGATGGGAGGAGTGACCCCATTTGAGGATTCCGAGGCGTTGGCGTGGAGAAACAAAGGTCTTTCCTGGAGGAGTTTGCCTGATGGAGGCTGGAGAAGTGGAAATCAGGCAGTCAGGAGGAATGATGTGTTGAGGAGAGAGTTCAACTTCAGAAGCATCTGAGGAACCAGAGAGAGCATCGGCCCTAATGTTCTTATCGGCAGGCCGAAAGTGAATTTCAAAATTAAATCGGGCAAAGAACAGAGACCACCTGGCCTGACGAGGATTCAGCCGTTGGGCAGACTGGAGGTAGGAGAGGTTCTTGTGATCGGTGTAAATAATAACTGGAAATCTTGATCCCTCCAGCAGATGCCTCCATTCCTCAAGTGCTAATTTAATGGCTAGAAGCTCTCGATCCCCGATGGAGTAGTTCCTCTCCGCCGGAGAGAAGGTCCTAGAAAAAAAACCACAAGTAACAGCATGCCCGGAAGAGTTTTTTTGTAGAAGGACAGCTCCAGCTTCCCAATAGGAAGGGTTTAGATGGGTCAGGTCTGGAGAGCACGGGAGCCGAAGAAAAGGCAGACTTGAGCCGTTTAAAGGCGTCTTCCGCTTGAGGAGGCCAAGACTTGGGATCGGCATTTTTTCTGGTTAAAGCCACAATAGGAGCCACAACGGTAGAAAAATGTGGAATAAATTGCCTGTAATAATTGGCGAACCCCAAAAAACGTTGGATGGCACGGAGTCCGGAGGGGCGTGGCCAATCTAAGACGGCAGAGAGTTTGTCTGGATCCATTTGTAGTCCCTGGCCAGAGACCAAGTATCCTAGGAAAGGAAGAGATTGGCATTCAAACAGACATTTCTCTATTTTGGCATAGAGTTGATTGTCACGAAGTCTCTGAAGAACCATACGGACATGCTGGCGGTGTTCTTCTAGATTGGCAGAAAAAATCAGGATATCGTCCAGATATACAACAACACAGGAGTATAGGAGATCACGAAAAATTTCATTAACAAAGTCTTGGAAGACGGCAGGGGCGTTGCACAGGCCAAAGGGCATGACCAGATACTCAAAGTGTCCATCTCTGGTGTTAAATGCCGTTTTCCATTCATCCCCCTCTCTGATGCGGATGAGATTATAAGCACCTCTTAAGTCCAGTTTGGTAAAAATGTGGGCACCTTGGAGGCGATCAAAGAGTTCAGAGATGAGGGGTAGGGGGTAGCGGTTCTTAACCGTGATTTTATTAAGACCGCGGTAGTCAATGCAAGGACGTAGAGAGCCATCTTTTTTGGACACAAAGAAAAATCCGGCTCCGGCAGGAGAGGAGGATTTACGGATAAAGCCCTTTTTTAAATTTTCCTGGACGTATTCAGACATGGCAAGAGTCTCTGGGACGGACAGAGGATAGATTCTGCCCCGGGGTGGAGTAGTGCCCGGGAGGAGGTCAATAGGACAATCATAAGGCCTGTGAGGAGGTAGAGTCTCAGCTTGTTTTTTGCAAAAAACGTCCGCAAAGTCCATATAGGCCTTAGGGAGACCGGTTACAGGAGGAACCACAGAGTCACGGCAAGAGTTACTGGGAACCGGTTTTAGGCAGTCCTTGGAACACAGTAAGACGTGGAGAAGCAGAGTAGACATCAAGGACTGTCTCACCTTTGTGCGGAGTCAGCGTACGTCTTTCCAGGCGGGGAGGACGGATAGGACAATCCTTCAGGAAGTGTTCGGTACTAGCACAGTACAGGCAGAGATTCTCCATGCGGCGTCGTGTCCTCTCTTGAGGTGTCAGGCGAGACCGGTCGACCTGCATAGCCTCCACGGCGGGAGGCACAGGAACAGATTGCAGGGGACCAGAGGAGAGAGGAGCCGGGGAGAAGAAACGCCTCGTGCGAACAGAGTCCATATCCTGGCGGAGCTCCTGACGCCTTTCGGAAAAACGCATGTCAATGCGAGTGGCTAGGTGAATGAGTTCATGTAGATTAGCAGGGATTTCTCGTGCGGCCAGAACATCTTTAATGTTGCTGGATAGGCCTTTTTTGAAGGTCGCGCAGAGTGCCTCATTATTCCAGGATAATTCTGAAGCAAGAGTACGGAATTGTACGGCATACTCGCCAACGGAAGAATTACCCTGGACCAGGTTCAACAGGGCAGTCTCAGCAGAAGAGGCTCGGGCAGGTTCCTCAAAGACACTTCGAATTTCCGAGAAGAAGGAGTGTACAGAGGCAGTGACGGGGTCATTGCGGTCCCAGAGCGGTGTGGCCCAAGACAGGGCTTTTCCAGACAGAAGGCTGACTACGAAAGCCACCTTAGACCTTTCAGTGGGGAACTGGTCCGACATCATCTCCAGATGCAGGGAACATTGCGAAAGAAAGCCACGGCAAAACTTAGAGTCCCCATCAAATTTATCCGGCAAGGATAGTCGTAGTCCAGAAGCGGCCACTCGCTGCGGAGGAGGTGCAGGAGCTGGCGGAGGAGATGATTGCTGGAGCTGTGGTAGTAACTGTTGTAGCATAACAGTCAGTTGAGACAGCTGTTGGCCTTGTTGCGCTATCTGTTGTGACTGCTGGGCGACCACCGTGGTGAGGTCAGCGACAACTGGCAGAGGAACTTCAGCGGGATCCATGGCCGGATCTACTGTCACGATGCCGGCTGGCAGGTAGTGGATCCTCTGTGCCAGAGAGGGATTGGCGTGGACCGTGCTAGTGGATCGGTTCTAAGTCACTACTGGTTTTCACCAGAGCCCGCCGCAAAGCGGGATGGTCTTGCTGCGGCGGTAGTGACCAGGTCGTATCCACTAGCAACGGCTCAACCTCTCTGGCTGCTGAAGATAGGCGCGGTACAAGGGAGTAGACAGAAGCAAGGTCGGACGTAGCAGAAGGTCGGGGCAGGCAGCAAGGATCGTAGTCAGGGGCAACGGCAGGAGGTCTGGAACACAGGCTAGGAACACACAAGGAAACGCTTTCACTGGCACGATGGCAACAAGATCCGGCGAGGGAGTGAAGGGGAAGTGAGGTGATATAGGGAAGTGCACAGGTGATAACACTAATTGGAACCACTGCGCCAATCAGCGGCGCAGTGGCCCTTTAAATCGCAAAGACCCGGCGCGCGCGCGCCCTAGGGAGCGGGGCCGCGCGCGCCGGGACAGGACTGACGGAGAGCGCGTCAGGTACGGGAGCCGGGGTGCGCATCGCGAGCGGGCGCTACCCGCATCGCGAATCGCATCCTGGCTGGAGGCGGTATCGCAGCGCCCCGGGTCAGTGGAACTGACCGGAGCGCTGCAGTGAGGAGAGTGTAGCGAGCGCTCCGGGGAGGAGCGGGGACCCGGAGCGCTCGGCGTAACAGTATCACAATTCTTTTGTACACTATATAGCAGTATCACTATTCTTTTGTATACTATATAGCAGTATCACTATTCTTTTGTACACTATATAGCAGTATCACAATTCTTTTGTACACTATATAGCAGTATCACTATTCTTTTGTACACTATATAGCAGTATCACTATTCTTTTGTACACTATATAGCAGTATCACTACTCTTTTGTACACTATATAACAGTATCACTACTCTTTTGTACACTTTATAGCAGTATCACTTTTCTTTTGTACACTATATAGCAGTATCACTATTCTTTTGTACACTGTAAAGCAGTATCACTACTCTTTTGTTCACTATATAGCAGTATCACTACTCTTTTGTACACTATATAGCAGTATCACTACTCTTTTGTACACTGTATAGCAGTATCACAATTCTTTTGTACACTGTATAGCAGTAACACTATTCTTTTGTACACTATATAGCAGTATCACTATTTTGTACACTCTATAGCAGTATCAATTTTTTGTACACTATATAGCAGTATCACTATTCTTTTTTACACTATATAGCAGTATCACGATTCTTTTGTACACTATATAGCAGTATCACAATTCTTTTGTAGACTATATAGCAGTATCACTATTCTTTTGTACACTATATAGCAGTATCACTATTATTTTTTACACTATATAGCAGCATCACTATTCTTTTGTACACTATATAGCAGCATCACTATTCTTTTGTACACTATATAGCAGCATCACGATTCTTTTGTTCACTATATAGCAGTATCACTATTGTTTTCTACACTATATAGCAGTATCACAATTCTTTTGTAGACTATATAGCAGTATCACTATTCTTTTGTACACTATATAGCAGTATCACAATTCTTTTGTACACTATATAGCAGTATCACGATTCTTTAGTACACTATATAGCAGTATCACAATTCTTTTGTAGACTATATACCAGTATCACTATTCTATTCTACACTATATAGCAGTATCACGATTCTTTTGTACACTATATAGCAGTATCACAATTCTTTTGTACACTATATAGCAGTATCACAATTCTTTTGTACACTATATAGCAGTATCACTATTCTTTTGTACACTATATAGCAGTATCACTATTCTTTTGTACACTATATAGCAGCATCACTATTCTTTTGTACACTATATAGCAGTATCACGATTCTTTTGTACACTATATAGCAGTATCACTATTGTTTTCTACACTATATAGCAGTATCACAATTCTTTTGTAGACTATATAGCAGTATCACTATTCTATTGTACACTATATAGCAGTATCACGATTCTTTTGTACACTATATAGCAGTATCACAATTCTTTTGTAGACTATATAGCAGTATCACTATTCTTTTGTACACTATATAGCAGTATCACTATTCTTTTGTACACTATATAGCAGTATCACTATTCTTTTGTACACTATATAGCAGCATCACTATTCTTTTGTACACTATATAGCAGTATCACGATTCTTTTGTACACTATATAGCAGTATCATTATTCTTTTGTACACTATATAGCAGTATCACAATTCTTTTGTAGACTATATAGCAGTATCACTATTCTATTGTAGAATATATAGCAGTATCACGATTCTTTTGTACACTATATAGCAGTATCACAATTCTTTTGTACACTATATGGCAGTATCACTATTCTTTTGTACACTATATAGCAGTATCACTATTCTTTTGTAGACTATATAGCAGTATCACTATTCTTTTGTACACTTTATAGCAGCATCACTATTCTTTTGTACACTATATAGCAGCATCACTATTCTTTTGTACACTATATAGCAGTATCACTATTCTTTTGTACACTATATAGCAGTATCACTATTCTTTTTTACACTATATAGCAGTATCACTATTCTTTTGTACACTATATAGCAGTATCACTATTCTTTTGTACACTATATAGCAGTATCACTATTCTTTTGTACACTATATAGCAGTATCACTATTCTTTTGTACACTATATAGCAGTATCACTATTCTTTTGTACACTACATAGCAGTATCACTATTCTTTTGTACACTATATAGCAGTATCACTATTCTTTTGTACACTATATAGCAGTATCACTATTCTTTTGTACACTACATAGCAGTATCACTATTCTTTTGTAGACTACATAGCAGTATCACTATTCTTTTGTAGACTATATAGCAGTATCACTATTCTTTTGTACACTACATAGCAGTATCACTATTCTTTTGTACACTATATAGCAGTATCACTATTCTTTTGTACACTATATAGCAGTATCACTATTCTTTTGTACACTATATAGCAGTATCACTATTCTTTTGTACACTATATAGCAGTATCACTATTCTTTTGTAGACTATATAGCAGTATCACTATTCTTTTGTACACTACATAGCAGTATCACTATTCTTTTGTACACTATATAGCAGTATCACTACTCTTTTGTACACTATATAGCAGTATCACTTTTATATACTTGCTGTATCCTAATCTTATCTCCCGTCGCTCATTTTCAAGCCAAGACAGAAATATTGACTGCGCGGAGAAAACATCCCACACAATTCTCCGACTAATCCTGACAAAATGTAATGTTTAATTCCAAATAATCCCCAACAAATTGTTCTTTAGTGCTCGCTCGTAGAATTCGGGAGGTTTCAGCTTCACACAGACAGCAGCCGCTCTCACAATGAATTAACGTTTTACAAAACTAAAATTACAGCTTTCTGCTGCGCCGCGTCCGGCGCAATTTACTTTGTGGTGTTTTTTTATTTCTCTGTGACCTTTCCCTCCCTCCAGAATCCTTAAAGGAAACATCACGTCAATATAATACCGTCTGGAAGTACCCTGCGGTACCAACAGTATACACGGGCTATATTAGTTACACAGATTCGGGATGTACAGGACAACGCGTTTCCAGCAGGATTCCTCTCCTCATCAGGACAACGCATTTCCAGCAGGATTCCTCTCCTCATCAGGACAACGCGTTTCCAGTGGGGATTCCTCTCCTCATCAGGACAACGTGTTTCCAGCAGGATTCCTCTCATCAGGACAATGCGTTTCCAGCAGGATTCCTCTCCTCATCAGGACAACGCGTTTCCAGTGGGGATTCCTCTCCTCATCAGGACAACGTGTTTCCAGCAGGATTCCTCTCATCAGGACAATGCGTTTCCAGCAGGATTCCTCTCCTCATCAGGACAACGCGTTTCCAGTGGGGATTCCTCTCCTCATCAGGACAACGTGTTTCCAGCAGGATTCCTCTCATCAGGACAATGCGTTTCCAGCAGGATTCCTCTCCTCATCAGGACAATGCGTTTCCAGCGGGGATTCCTCTCTTCGTCAGATCAGGGACACCGCACTCCTGCAGAAATTGTGTCTTTCATCCCGGTGAATTGCTGTAAAACCAGTCGGATTTTGGGTCCGTCCCCTGCCACAGCCGCTCGCACCCTACTTCCAGCCTGCATCCCGACAACCAGCAGCTCCCGGTAACTCGCCGCACACCGCCTCATGAACGTATCCCAGAGTAGTGCCTGTACTTCTGCACAACTCAAAAAGGCGAGCGATATTTCTTTACAATAATTCTATTACAATCACCGGCTATTTTACAAAGGTAACGGCGGTATCAGGGCGCCATCTCTGCGTGTTCTGCGTAAAGGTAAGACGTATAGACACATGGAGCCCTAACATATTCAGTAGTATATAGAAAGAAACGTAGACAAAGAGCTCCAACTCACCCAGCCCGGACAGATGGAGCAGCGGATCTACGACACCGGACTGTGTCAGCCACAAGCAAATAGACAAGAAGAGATGATCCGGCTCTTGCAGGTAAAAACTGAGTTTTATTGGCACCCAACCACAGGAAACATACAACCAAGCACCCTCTGGTAGGGTGCCAATAAAACCAATTTTTTACCTGCAAGAGCCGGATCATCTCTTCTTGTCTATATAGAAAGAAAGGGGTGAAGAGAGATCAAATAGACACAGCATGGAGAGACAGTCTACTGTACAGCAGATAATGCAGGAATATACAGCATGGAGAGACAGTCTACTGTACAGGAGATAATACAGGAATATACAGCATGGAGAGACAGTCTACTGTACAGGAGATAATACAGGAATATACAGCATGGAGAGACAGTCTACTGTACAGGAGATAATACAGGAATATACAGCATGGAGAGACAGTCTACTGTACAGCATGGAGAGACAGTCTACTGTACAGCAGATAATACAGGAATGTACAGCATGGAGAGACAGTCTACTGTACAGCAGATAATACAGGAATGTACAGCATGGAGAGACAGTCTACTGTACAGGAGATAATACAGGAATATACAGCATGGAGAGACAGTCTACTGTAAAGCAGATAATACAGGAATAGACAGCATGGAGAGACAGTCTAGTGTACAGGAGATAATACAGGAATGTACAGCATGGAGAGACAGTCTACTGTACAGCAGATAATACAGGAATGTACAGCATGGAGAGACAGTCTACTGTACAGCAGATAATACAGGAATATACAGCATGGAGAGACAGTCCACTGTACAGGAGATAATACAGGAATGTACAGCATGGAGAGACAGTCTACTGTACAGCAGATAATACAGGAATGTACAGCATGGAGAGACAGTCTACTGTACAGCAGATAATACAGGAATATACAGCATGGAGAGACAGTCCACTGTACAGGAGATAATACAGGAATGTACAGCATGGAGAGACAGTCTACTGTACAGCAGATAATACAGGAATATACAGCATGTAGAGACAGTCTAGTGTACAGGAGATAATACAGGAATGTACAGCATGGAGAGACAGTCTACTGTACAGCATGGAGAGACAGTCTACTGTACAGCAGAAAATACAGGAATGTACAGCATGGAGAGACAGTCTACTGTACAACAGATAATACAGGAATGTACAGCATGGAGAGACAGTCTACTGAATAGGAGATAATACTGGAGTGTACAGCATGGAGAGATAGTCTACTGTACAGCAGATAATACAGGAATGTACAGCATGGAGAGACAGTCTAGTGTACAGCAGATAATACAGGAATGTACAGCATGGAGAGACAGTCTACTGTACAGCAGATAATACAGGAATATACAGCATGGAGAGACAGTCTACTGTACAGCAGATAATACCGGAATTTACAGCATGGAGAGACAGTCTACTGTACAGGAGATAATACAGGAATGTACAGCATGGAGAGACAGTCTACTGTACAGCAGATAATACAGGAATGTACAGCATGGAGATACAGTCTACTGTACAGCAGATAATACAGAAATGTACAGCATGGAGAGACAGTCTACTGTACAGGAGATAATACTGGAATGTACAGCATGGAGAGACAGTCTACTGTACAGCAGATAATACTGGAGTGTACAGCATGGAGAAACAGTCTACTGTACAGCATGGAGAGACAGTCTACTGTACAGCATGGAGAGACAGTCTACTGTACAGGAGATAATACAGGAATATACAGCATGGAGAGACAGTCTACTGTACAGCAGATAATACAGGAATGTACAGCATTGAGAGACAGTCTACTGTACAGGAGATAATACAGGAATGTACAGCATGGAGAGACAGTCTACTGTACAGCAGATAATACAGGAATGTACAGCATGGAGAGACAGTCTACTGTACAGGAGATAATACAGGAATGTACAGCATGGAGAGACAGTCTACTGTACAGCAGATAATACAGGAATTTACAGCATGGAGAGACAGTCTACTGTACAGCAGATAATACAGGAATGTACAGCATGGAGAGACAGTCTACTATACAGGAGATAATACAGGAATATACAGCATGGAGAGACAGTCTACTGTACAGGAGATAATACAGGAATGTACAGCATGGAGAGACAGTCTACTGTACAGGAGATAATACAGGAATGTACAGCATGGAGAGACAGTCTACTGTACAGCAGATAATACAGGAATGTACAGCATGGAGAGACAGTCTACGGTACAGCAGATAATACAGGAATGTACAGCATGGAGAGACAGTCTACTGTACAGGAGATAATACAGGAATGTACAGCATGGAGAGACAGTCTACTGTACAGGAGATAATACTGGAATGTACAGCATGGAGAGACAGTCTACTGTACAGCAGATAATACAGGAATGTACAACATGGAGAGACAGTCTACTGTACAGGAGATAATACAGGAATGTACAGCATGGAGAGACAGTCTACTGTACAGCAGATAATACAGGAATATACAGCATGGAGAGACAGTCTGCTGTACAGGAGATAATACAGGAATGTACAGCATGGAGAGACAGTCTACTGTACAGGAGATAATACAGGAATGTACAGCATGGAGAGACAGTCTACTGTACAGCAGATAATACAGGAATGTACAGCATGGAGAGACAGTCTACTGTACAGGAGATAATACAGGAATGTACAACATGGAGAGACAGTCTACTGTACAGGAGATAATACAGGAATGTACAGCATGGAGAGACAGTCTACTGTACAGCAGATAATACAGGAATGTACAACATGGAGAGACAGTCTACTGTACAGCAGATAATACAGGAATATACAGCATGGAGAGACAGTCTACTGTACAGCAGATAATACAGGAATATACAGCATGGAGAGACAGTCTACTGTACAGGAGATAACACAGGAATGTACAGCATGGAGAGACAGTCTACTATACAGCATGGAGAGACAGTCTACTGTACAGGGGATAATACAGGAATGTACAGCATGGAGAGACAGTCTACTGTACAGCAGATAATACAGGAATGTACAGCATGGAGAGACAGTCTACTGTACAGCATGGAGAGACAGTCTACTGTACAGCAGATAATACAGGAATGTACATCATGGAGAGACAGTCTACTGTACAGCAGATAATACAGGAATATACAGCATGGAGAGACAGTCTACTGTACAGCAGATAATACAGGAGTGTACAGCATGGAGAGACAGTCTACTGTACAGCAGATAATACTGGAATGTACAGCATGGAGAGACAGTCTACTGTACAGCAGATAATACAGGAATATACAGCATGGAGAGACAGTCTACTGTACAGCAGATAATACAGGAGTGTACAGCATGGAGAGACAGTCTACTGTACAGGAGATAATACAGGAATGTACAACATGGAGAGACAGTCCACTGTAAAGCAGATAATACAGGAATGTACAGCATGGAGAGACAGTCTACTTTACAGCAGATAATACAGGAATGTACAGCATGGAGAGACAGTCTACTATACAGGAGATAATACAGGAATATACAGCATGGAGAGACAGTCTACTGTACAGCAGATAATACAGGAATGTACAGCATGGAGAGACAGTCTACTGTACAGCAGATAATACAGGAATGTACAGCATGGAGAGACAGTCTACTATACAGGAGATAATACAGGAATATACAGCATGGAGAGACAGTCTACTGTACAGCAGATAATACAGGAATGTACAGCATGGAGAGACAGTCTACTGTGCAGGAGATAATACAGGAATGTACAGCATGGAGAGACAGTCTACTGTACAGGAGATAATACAGGAATGTACAGCATGAAGAGCAGTCTACTGTACAGCAGATAATACAGGAATATACAGCATGGAGAGACAGTCTACTGTACAGGAGATAATACAGGAATGTACAGCATGGAGAGACAGTCTACTGTACAGCAGATAATACAGGAATGTACAGCATGGAGAGACAGTCTACTGTACAGCAGATAATACAGGAATGTACAGCATGGAGAGACAGTCTACTGTACAGGAGATAATACAGGAATGTACAGCATGGAGAGACAGTCTACTGTACAGGAGATAATACAGGAATGTACAGAATGGAGAGACAGTCTACTGTACAGGAGATAATACTGGAATGTACAGCATGGAGAGACAGTCTACTGTACAGCAGATAATACAGGAATGTACAACATGGAGAGACAGTCTACTGTACAGCAGATAATACAGGAATGTACAGCATGGTGAGACAGTCTACTGTACAGCAGATAATACAGGAATGTACAGCATGGAGAGACAGTCTGCTGTACAGGAGATAATACAGGAATGTACAGCATGGAGAGACAGTCTACTGTACAGGAGATAATACAGGAATGTACAGCATGGAGAGACAGTCTACTGTACAGCAGATAATACAGGAATGTACAGCATGGAGAGACAGTCTACTGTACAGGAGATAATACAGGAATGTACAGCATGGAGAGACAGTCTACTGTACAGGAGATAATACAGGAATGTACAGCATGGAGAGACAGTCTACTGTACAGGAGATAATACAGGAATGTACAGCATGGAGAGACAGTCTACTGTACAGGAGATAATACTGGAATGTACAGCATGGAGAGACAGTCTACTGTACAGGAGATAATACAGGAATGTACAGCATGGAGAGACAGTCTACTGTACAGCAGATAATACAGGAATATACAGCATGGAGAGACAGTCTACTGTACAGGAGATAACACAGGAATGTACAGCATGGAGAGACAGTCCACTGTACAGCAGATAATACAGGAATATACAGCATGGAGAGACAGTCTACTGTACAGCAGATAATACAGGAATGTACAGCATGGAGAGACAGTCTACTGTACAGCAGATAATACAGGAATGTACATCATGGAGAGACAGTCTACTGTACAGGAGATAATACAGGAATGTACAGCATGGAGAGACAGTCTACTGTACAGCAGATAATACAGGAATATACAGCATGGAGAGACAGTCTACTGTACAGCAGATAATACAGGAGTGTACAGCATGGAGAGACAGTCTACTGTACAGCAGATAATACTGGAATGTACAGCATGGAGAGACAGTCTACTGTACAGCAGATAATACAGGAATATACAGCATGAAGAGACAGTCTACTGTACAGCAGATAATACAGGAGTGTACAGCATGGAGAGACAGTCTACTGTACAGGAGATAATACAGGAATGTACAGCATGGAGAGACAGTCTTCTGTACAGCAGATAATACAGGAATGTACAGCATGGAGAGACAGTCTTCTGTACAGCAGATAATACAGGAATGTACAGCATGGAGAGACAGTCTACTATACAGCAGATAATACAGGAATGTACAGCATGGAGAGACAGTCTACTATACAGGAGATAATACAGGAATATACAGCATGGAGAGACAGTCTACTGTACAGCAGATAATACAGGAATGTACAGCATGGAGTGACAGTCTACTGTACAGCAGATAATACAGGAATGTACAGCATGGAGAGACAGTCTACTGTACAGGAGATAATACAGGAATGTACAGCATGGAGAGACAGTCTACTGTACAGCAGATAATACTGGAGTGTACAGCATGGAGAGACAGTCTACTGTACAGCATGGAGAGACAGTCTACTGTACAGCATGGAGAGACAGTCTACTGTACAGGAGATAATACAGGAATGTACAGCATGGAGAGACAGTCTACTGTACAGCAGATAATACAGGAATGTACAGCACGGAGAGACAGTCTACTGTACAGGAGATAATACAGGAATGTACAGCATGGAGAGACAGTCTACTGTACAGCAGATAATACAGGAATGTACAACATGGAGAGACAGTCTACTGTACAGGAGATAATACAGGAATGTACAGCATGGAGAGACAGTCTACTGTACAGCAGATAATACAGGAATGTACAGCATGGAGAGACAGTCTACTGTACAGCAGATAATACAGGAATGTACAGCACGGAGAGACAGTCTACTGTACAGGAGATAATACAGGAATGTACAGCATGGAGAGACAGTCTACTGTACAACAGATAATACAGGAATATACAGCATGGAGAGACAGTCTACTGTACAGGATATAACACAGGAATGTACAGCATGGTGAGACAGTCTACTGTACAGCAGATAATACAGGAATGTACAGCATGGAGAGACAGTCTACTGTACAGCAGATAATACAGGAATGTACAGCATGGTGAGACAGTCTACTGTACAGGAGATAATACAGGAATGTACAGCATGGAGAGACAGTCTACTGTACAGCATATAATACAGGAATGTACAGCATGGAGAGACAGTCTACTGTACAGCAGATAATACAGGAATGTACAGCATGGAGAGACAGTCTACTGTACAGCAGATATTACAGGAATGTACAGCATGGAGAGACAGTCTACTATACAGCATGGAGAGACAGTCTACTGTACAGGAGATAATACAGGAATGTACAGCATGGAGAGACAGTCTACTGTATGGCAGATAATACAGGAATGTACAGCATGGAGAGACAGTCTACTGTACAGCATGGAGAGACAGTCTACTGTACAGGAGATAATACAGGAATGTACAGCATGGAGAGACAGTCTACTGTACAGGAGATAATACAGGAATGTACAGCATGGAGAGACAGTCTACTGTACAGGAGATAATACAGGAATATACAGCATGGAGAGACAGTCTACTGTACAGCAGATAATACCGGAATGTACAGCATGGAGAGACAGTCTACTGTACAGCAGATAATACAGGAATGTACAGCATGGAGAGACAGTCTACTGTACAGGAGATAATACAGGAATGTACAGCATGGAGCGACAGTCTACTGTACAGCAGATAATACAGGAATGTACAGCATGGAGAGACAGTCTACTGTACAGCAGATAATACAGGAATGTACAGCATGGAGAGACAGTCTACTGTACAGGAGATAATACAGGAATGTACAGCATGGAGCGACAGTCTACTGTACAGCAGATAATACAGGAATGTACAGCATGGAGAGACAGTCTACTGTACAGCAGATAATACAGGAATGTACAGCATGAAGAGACAGTCTACTGTACAGCATGGAGAGACAGTCTACTGTACAGCATGGAGAGACAGTCTACTGTACAGGAGATAATACAGGAATGTACAGCATGGAGAGACAGTCTACTATACAGCATGGAGAGACAGTCTACTGTACAGGAGATAATACAGGAATGTACAGCATGGAGAGACAGTCTACTGTACAGCAGATAATACAGGAATATACAGCATGGAGAGACAGTCTACTGTACAGCAGATAATACAGGAGTGTACAGCATGGAGAGACAGTCTTCTGTACAGCAGATAATACAGGAATATACAGCATGGAGAGACAGTCTACTGTACAGGAGATAATACAGAAATGTACAACATGGAGAGACAGTCTACTTTACAGCAGATAATACAGGAATGTACAGCATGGAGAGACAGTCTACTGTACAGCAGATAATACAGGAATGTACAGCATGGAGAGACAGTCTACTGTACAGCAGATAATACAGGAATGTACAGCATGGAGAGACAGTCTACTGTACAGGAGATAATACAGGAATGTACAGCATGGAGAGACAGTCTACTGTACAGGAGATAATACAGGAATGTACAGCATGAAGAGACAGTCTACTGTACAGCAGATAATACAGGAATGTACAGCATGGAGAGACAGTCTACTGTACAGGAGATAATACAGGAATGTACAGCATGGAGAGACAGTCTACTGTACAGGAGATAATACAGAAATATACAGCATGGAGAGACAGTCTACTGTACAGGAGATAATATAGGAATGTACAGCATGGAGAGACAGTCTACTGTACAGCAGATAATACAGGAATGTACAGCATGGAGAGACAGTCTACTGTACAGCAGATAATACAGGAATGTACAGCATGGAGAGACAGTCTACTGTACAGCAGATAATACAGGAATGTACAGCATGAAGAGACAGTCTACTGTACAGCAGATAATACAGGAATGTACAGCATGGAGAGACAGTCTACTGTACAGGAGATAATACAGGAATGTACAGCATGGAGAGACAGTCTACTGTACAGGAGATAATACAGAAATATACAGCATGGAGAGACAGTCTACTGTACAGGAGATAATATAGGAATGTACAGCATGGAGAGACAGTCTACTGTACAGGAGATAATACAGGAATATACAGCATGGAGAGACAGTCTACTGTACAGGAGATAATACAGGAATGTACAACATGGAGAGACAGTCTACTGTACAGGAGATAATACAGGAATGTACAACATGGAGAGACAGTCTACTGTACAGGAGATAATACAGGAATGTACAGCATGGAGAGATAGTCTACTGTACAGGAGATAATACAGGAATGTACAGCATGGAGAGACAGTCTACTGTACAGGAGATAATACAGGAATGTACAGCATGGAGAGACAGTCTACTGTACAGCATGGAGAGACAGTCTACTGTACAGGAGATAACACAGGAATGTACAGCATGGAGAGACAGTCTACTGTACAGCAGATAATACAGGAATGTACAGCATGGAGAGACAGTCTACTGTACTGCAGATAATACAGAAATGTACAGCATGGAGAGACAGTCTACTGTACAGCAGATAATACAGGAATGTACAGCATGAAGAGACAGTCTAATGTACAGGAGATAATACAGGAGTGTACAGCATGGAGAGACAGTCTACTGTACAGCAGATAATACAGGAATGTACAGCATGGAGAGACAGTCTACTGTACAGGAGATAATACAGGAATGTACAGCACGGAGAGACAGTCTACTGTACAGCAGATAATACAGGAATGTACAGCACGGAGAGACAGTCTACTGTACAGGAGATAATACAGGAATATACAGCATGGAGAGACAGTACAGCACATGATACAGGAATGTACAACATGGAGAGACAGTCTACTGTACAGCAGATAATACAGGAATGTACAGCATGGAGAGACAGTCTACTGTACAAGAGATAATACAGGAATTTACAGCACGGAGAGACAGTCTACTGTACAGCAGATAATACAGGAATGTACAGCATGGAGAGACAGTCTACTGTACAGCAGATAATACAGGAATGTACAGCACGGAGAGACAGTCTACTGTACAGGAGATAATACAGGAATGTACAGCATGGAGAGACAGTCTACTGTACAACAGATAATACAGGAATATACAGCACGGAGAGACAGTCTACTGTACAGCAGATAATACAGGAATTTACAGCACGGAGAGACAGTCTACTGTACAGCAGATAATACAGGAATTTACAGCATGGAGAGACAGTCTACTGTATAACAGATAATACAGGAATGTACAGCATGGAGAGACAGTCTACTGTACAGGAGATAATACAGGAATGTACAGCATGGAGAGACAGTCTACTGTACAGGAGATAATACAGGAATGTACAGCATGGAGAGACAGTCTACTGTACAGCAGATAATACTGGAGTGTACAGCATGGAGAGACAGTCTACTGTACAGCAGATAATACAGGAATGTACAGCATGGAGAGACAGTCTACTGTACAGCAGATAATACTGGAGTGTACAGCATGGAGAGACAGTCTACTGTACAGCAGATAATACAGGAATGTACAGCATGGAGAGACAGTCTACTGTACAGGAGATAATACAGGAATGTACAGCATGGAGAGACAGTCTACTGTACAGGAGATAATACAGGAATGTACAGCATGGAGAGACAGTCTACTGTACAGGAGATAATACAGGAATTAACAGCATGGAGAGACAGTCTACTGTACAGCAGATAATACAGGAATGTACAGCATGGAGAGACAGTCTACTGTACAGCAGATAATACTGGAGTGTACAGCATGGAGAGACAGTCTACTGTACAGCAGATAATACAGGAATGTACAGCATGGAGAGACAGTCTACTGTACAGGAGATAATACAGGAATGTACAGCATGGAGAGACAGTCTACTGTACAGGAGATAATACAGGAATGTACAGCATGGAGAGACAGTCTACTGTACAGCAGATAATACAGGAATGTACAGCATGGAGAGACAGTCTACTGTACAGGAGATAATACAGGAATGTACAGCATGGAGAGACAGTCTACTGTACAGGAGATAATACAGGAATGTACAGCATGGAGAGACAGTCTACTGTACAGGAGATAATACAGGAATGTACAGCATGGAGAGACAGTCTACTGTACAGGAGATAATACAGGAATGTACAGCATGGAGAGACAGTCTACTGTACAGCAGATAATACAAGTGACCTTTATAGGTCTCCTGTTGGAGGTGTCACCCTGGGGCCCCTTTTGGGAGCTATAGTGTTCTGTGATTATGTTATTGTACACTCTGCACACTTTGTGGGCTGCTCTCAGTTACTCCTGGGCTGACATGTCCTCTAACTCTTTTCTTCTTCCTCTTTTCCTTTTTCTCCTTCTCCTCTTCTTCTTGTTCCACCATCGTTCGGTTCTCTGTTTCCTCTTTCTTATCTTCTTCTACCATTATTCAGTTCTGTTTCCCCTTCTTCCTCTTATTCTTTCTCTTCCTCTTTTTCTCCTTCTTCTTCTTCTTCTTTTTCTTCTTCCTCTTCGTCTTCCTATTCGTCTTCCTCTTCTTCCTTTTCCTCTTCTTCCTCTTCTTCTTCTTCTTCCTTTTCCTCCTCTTCCTCTTCTTTCTCTTCTTCCTCTTCTTCCTCTTCTTCTTCCTTTTCCACTTCTTCCTCTTCTTCCCCTTCTTCCTTTTCCTCCTCTTTTCCCTCTTCCTCTTCTTCTTCTTCTTCTTCCTCTTCTTCCTTTTCTTCTTCCTCTTCTTTCTCTTCTTCTTCCTCTTTCTCTTCTTTCTCTTCTTCTTCTTCCTCTTCCTCTTCTTCTTCCTCTTCTTCCTCTTCTTCCTCCTCTTCTTTCTCTTCTTCCTCTTCTTCTTCCTCTTCTTCCTCTTCTTCCTCCTCTTCTTTCTCTTCTTCCTCTTCTTCTTCCTCTTCTTCTTCCTCTTCCTCCACCATCATTCAATTCTCTGTTTCTTTGATCTTCTGAATCTTTCTCCTCAGATCTTCCGGCTTATTAGTTCTATTATACGATTAGTCTTGGGAAATTAAACTCCATTTACAAGGTTTGTCCACTTTACTTGAAGTGCGGGCCCCTGGGGGCGCTGATTGTTTGGGGCCCCTGGGAGTAGTTACTACGGCCTGAACCTGGAGGAGGCAATACTGGCTGCCCACTGAAATCAATAGGTGGGAATTGATCTCATTTGAAGGCGCTAAGCGTGACTAATAGGGAGTAATAAACAGGAGTAAGGAGCCGAGTCCATAGAGATGGGGGGATATAAAGGAGGGGGGGGGTATAAAGGAGGGGGATATAGAAGGGGGGACATAGAGGTGGGGGGATATAGAGGAAGGGGGATATCGAGGTGGGGGATATAGAGGAGGGACAAAGAGGTGGGGGGATATAGAGGTGGGGGATATAGAGGGGGGACAAAGAGGTGGGGGGATATAGAAGGGGGACATAAAGGTGGGGGGATATAGAGGAGGGGAGATATAGAGGCGGGGTAATATAGAAGGGGGACATCGAGGTGGGGGGATATAGAGGTGGGGGATATAGAAGGGGGGACATAGAGGTGGGGGGATATAGATGGGGGCAATAGAAGTGGGGCAATATAGGGGAGGACATAGAGGTGGGGGATATAGATGGGGACATAGAGGTGGGGGGATATAGAGGGGGGACATAGAGGTGAAGGGATATAGAGGGGGGACATAGAGGTTAGGGGATATAGAGGTGGGGGACATAGAGGTGCGGTGATATAGAGGGGGGGCATAGAGGTTAGTGGATATAGAGGGGGGACATAGAGTGGGGGATATAGAGGGGGGACATAGTGTAGGGGGATATAGAGGGGGGACATAGAGTGGGGGATATAGAGGTGGGGACATAGAGGTGAGGGGATATAGAGGTGGGGGACATAGAGGTGGGGGGATATAGAGGGGGGACATAGAGGTGAGGGGATATAGAGGGGGGACATGTGAGGGGATATAGAGGGGGTGGACATAGATGTGGGGGATATAGAGGGGGTATATAGATGTGGGGGGATATAGAGGGGGGGACATAGATGTGGGGGGATTTGGAGGGGCTTACATAGATGTGGGGGGATATAGAGGGGGGTATAGATGTGGGAGATACAGAGGGGGGTATAGATGTGGGGATACAGATGTGGGGGATATAGAGGGGGACATAGAGTGGGGGGATATAGAGGTTGGGGGATATAGGGGGGGTCATAGAGAGGGGGCATGGAGGAGGTACTGCCGGTGTATACCATCAGACTCCACCGTCCTGGGGCAAGTGACCCTTGTTACCTCACACTATATAGCAAACTGTATGAGAAAGACTTGTGGGCCCTCAGAGGCAGTGAGCGGAGCCATATAGAGAGGCCGATGTCACCTACAAGTACTCAGGTCCGGGCGCGGCCGGTGAATGTACCATGATAGGCAAACACACTGCACTGGCCAATGAGCAGCAGCCTATCCTTAAGGGCAACGTGTCAGATCCATATCAAGTATGGAATCTAACCCCAGTGTATCAATCCTGCAGGGGGGGGAGAAGGGCACCGGAACGCTGCTGAGGCTCCACCTCTATGACACTTCAGCTCGTAATGAGATGGACAATTTTAAAATTTTAATAACAGTGATCAACAGCAGGAAAGGCCCGGTCAGGTATAATATATCTCCTGGGCACCAAACATGGCCCAGACCTGACAAATTCCCTTCAACCGGCCTATCTCTGCCTACTGTATAGAGGTGGTGTAGTGTTAGGTCCCTCTGTGCCCCCATGTAGTAGACAGACCTCTGTGTATATTGAGAATATATAGTAGTTATACACCTCCCTCCAGCTCTATCTATATACTGCTGCTGTGTCTATGGGATCAGGATATATAGTAGTTATGCACCTCCCCTCCAGCTCTATCTGTATACTGCTGCTATCTCTATGTGATCAGGATACATAGTAGTTATACACCTCCCTCCAGCTCTATCTATATACTGCTGCTGTGTCTATGGGATTAGGATATATAGTAGTTAAACACCTCCCCTCCAGCTCTATCTGTATACTGCTGCTATCTCTATGGGATCAGGATATATAGCAGTAATATACCTTCCCACCTTTTACAGTCATTTGGGGGAAATTGCAGCAAAATCAGCCAAAATGCACGTAAAACGTGAACGCAGCATAAATATTTTCATCTTTCGCTTCATGACAATATTTCTATAAGAAACACACTCTGAATAAGAAAATGCATCACAACTTGACATAAAGTGAACTGTCCCCCACCCACTAATGAGTGTGTCTAATCAGTTCACCTGGGTGATCACCAGCAGCCTAATTAGCTGACCAGGTGAAGTGATCAGACTCCACCCCCTCCCTATCTGCAAAGAATTATAGGACATGCATGCAGCATTACAAAATCATTTCAGCTATGGAATTGTGATCAGTATGGCTGAAAACTTCTCCCTAACACATTAGGAAAAACAGGTGAGCACACAAGAACCCATTACATTACTCTTTAGGTTGCACTATAAAAGCTAAAAAAAAGAGGCCCAGATTTCTTCTTTAAAGGGGTACTCCACCGCCAGACATCTTATCCCCTATCCGAAGAAAAGGGGATAAGATGTCTGATCACTGGGGACACTCGCGATCTTCCTGCTGCACCAGGTATTCGTTTAGAGCTTTGGGTTCAGCGCTGGAGGCTCGTGATATCACGGCCACGCCCTCTCAATGCAAGTCTATGGGAGGGGGCGTGACGCCCCCTCCCATAGACTTGCATTGAGGGGGCGTGGCTGTGACGTCACAAGCTTCCGCTCCCGCATCGCCAGTCATTTCTGGGGTGCTGCAGCAGAGATCATGGGGGTCGAGAGCGGCGGGACCCCCAGTATCAGACATCTTATCCCCTATCCTTTGGATAGGGGATAAGATGTCAAGGAGCGGAGTACCCCCTTAAAGGGGTACTCCGCCCCTCGACATCCTATCCCCTATCCAAAGGATAGGGGATAAGATGTCAGATCGCCGTGGTCCCGCTGCTGGGGAGCCCCGGGTTCACTCTGCACGTAATGACGGGCCGGAGCATCGTTACGTCACGGCTCCGCCCCTCGTGACATCACGTCACGCCCCCTCCCATAGACTTGCATTAAGGGGACGGGCCGTGATGTCACGAGGGGCGGAGCCATGACGTCACGCTGCTCCGTCCCCCGTTTCGCCCGTCATTACGCACAGAGCGAACTCGCTCTGTGCTGTAATGAGAGCGGGGTGCCGCAGCGGGGATCCCGGGGCTCCCAAGCAGCGGGACCGCGGCGATCTGACATCTTATCACCTATCCTTTGGATAGGGGATAAGATGTCTAGGGGTGGAGTACCCCTTTAAGCTTTATTTACAGATGTGCGATGTAACGCGGCGTTCAGCATGTCATCTTCGTTACAATGTGTCAGGGCACGTCCGCCGCTCTGTAATGCAGCCTGGATTCTCTTCAGAGGAATCACAAGTCAATCGACCACCTCAAAGTAATTTCGTTAAGTCAGAGCCGCCCGCGGCCTCCCGCTTTGCCTCCTTATCAATTGAAATGTTAAGGACGATCTTTCTTCGCTGGATTAATCCATATTCTTCGGGGTTTCTCGCGGAAGCTTTGACAAGTTGTTTGAAAATTGAAAACAAACTGAATCCTGGGAAGCGGCGTGGAGAGGGAGGGAGCGAAGCTCCGAAATTCGCAATTCAGCCTCATCCACAACCTGTTCCTCCTTTGAAAGCTCATAGATTTTCCTCCGACTTGTCAGGGGTCCAGAATCCCATCTGCATGCTAAATAAGAAAACGGGAATAATGAGGTAAATGAGGGCGATAAAGGAACGCGGCGTCGCCATGATACCTCCGTCCGCTCCTCGCGCTCTGTTAGATCACACGTGTCTGTCCTGCTTCGGGGACTCGTCTGGAACATCAACAACAGCCCCTCGTCTTGTTTCACGTAATCTCCAGCGCTGGTATAAAGCAATGGCTGGCAGAGAACAGCATCGCTGCCGCCAGGTACGGATAAATCCATGCAGAACTAATTCTGTTTACACCGCTGTGCAATGTCACAGCAAAAGTGAAAAAAGAAAAGCATAACAAAAAAAAAACTGCAAACAAAAATGCATAAAACATAACTGGAAAAATATTGCAGAAAATATAAACAGCAAAAAAAATATTTTGTAAAAAATGCTGAAAATATTAACAGCAAAAAAAAATTAAAACAAAAAAGTATAGCAAAAAACTAAACATAAAAAATAAATAGATAAATAGCAAAAAAATACATAAAAAGTATAGCAAAAAACTAAGCATAACAATAAATAGCAAAAAAACTGCATAAAAAGCAAAAAAACATACAAAGTATAGCAAAAAACTAAGCATAAAAATAAATATAAAAAAGCATAAAACATGAACAGCATAAAGCATAAAAGAGTCTAGCAAAAAACTAAGTATAACAATAAAAGACGTCACTATCACACGGAAGCCCCAAGATTCTGTGTTCAGAATGCCGTGGTGCCGGCCCCGGAGATCTGCATGTCTGGACAGCCACAGTGGACAGCAGATTACTTCCTTTCAATGTGCTGTCCGCTGCCTGTTGTAGGGGAATTCCATCTCTAGTAACAAACAGACCAGAATCGAAGACAGGAACTGGCAGTGGGGCATAGTGCATAGTGCAGAGCAGTCTCTCCGAACCAGTTGACCTCCTGCTGTTGCAAAACTACAACTCCCAGCATGTCTGGACAGCCACAGTGGACAGCAGATCACTTCCTTGCAATGTGCTGTCCGCTGCCTGTTTTTAGGGGAATTCCATCTCTAGTAACCAACAGACCAGAATCGAAGACAGGAACTGGGAGTGGGGCATAGTGCAGAGCAGTCTCTCCCAACCAGTTGACCTCCTGCTGTTGCAAAACTACAACTCCCAGCATGTCTGGACAGCCACAGTGGACAGCAGATCACTTCCTTGCAATGTGCTGTTCGCTGCCTGTTGTTAGGGGAATTCCATCTCTAGTAACAAATAGACCAGAATCGAAGACAGGAACTGGGAGTGGGGCATAATGCATAAAGCAGAGCAGTCTCTCCCAACCAGTCTACCTCCTGCTTTTGCAAAACTACAACTCCCAGCATGCCCGGACAGCCAACGGCTGTCCGGGCATGCTGGGAGTTGTAGTTTTGCAACAGCTGGAGGCACCCTGGTTGGGAAGTACTGATCTAGACGGAATGAGAGCAGGGACGCTGGGATATGTTTGGACTAGATGGCAATTTCTTCCTACTTAGACTGCACGTTCCATCAGTCGGCAGCCACAGATGGCGAGTGCCCACACAACGTACATGAGTGATGAGCAGGCGATTTGCGAATTAAATATTAATGTGTTTTCATAAAGCATTTGTTATTCGGCACAGGTCGCCTCCGCGTGCCGATCTGTAAATGATGACTCCGGAACGTCTCCGCACGTGGAGGGCGCGCCGCAAAATACACCACGGAGACTGCGAGATCTGCAACGCAACCTGCCCCGCTCTGGCGCAACTGTGCGCCATTTATAAACAGTGGTGTGATAGATGGGGGCTGGCTATAGCTGCATTACTGATACTATGGTGAAGACTATTTATAATAGAGTTGTGCTGAAAAGTTTTCATACCCCTTAGAGGATCGGTAATAAAGAAGAAAACGGGAGAGAGCGCCAAAAACACGTTTCTTTTATTTCTTACGGGATTTATATTTTGGGTTTTAACCAGAGCGGTGCGATAATAAAAGATCACGGCAACAAATGCAAAAATAAATGACCCCCTGTTCGAAAGTCTGCATGCCCCCAGGATTAGAAAAACATAAGAGAATTTTTTATCCCAAAACAGCGCCAAAACATCAATGACCCCCACCATGCTTCACACCCCTAAAACATCAGTGACCCCCACCATGCTTCACACCCCAAAAACATTAGTGCCCCCCACCATGCTTCACCGCACTAAAACATCAGTGACCTCCACCATGCTTCACACCCCTAAAACATCAGTGACCCCCACCATGCTTCACCCCACCAAAACATCAGTGACCCCCACCATGCTTCACATCCCCAAAACATCAGTGTCCCCCACCATGCTTCACATCCCCAAAACATCAGTGTCCCCCACCATGCTTCACATCCCCAAAACATCAGTGTCCCCCACCATGCTTCACCCCACCAAAACATCAGTGACCCCCACCATGCTTCACACCCCCCAAAACATCAGTGACCCCCTCCATGCTTCACCCCCCAAAACATCAGTGTCCTTCACTATGCTTCACTCCAACAAAACATCAGTGACCCCCACCATGCTTCACCCCACCAAAACATCAGTGTCCCCCACCATGCTTCACCCCACCAAAACATCAGTGTCCCCCACCATGCTTCACATCCCCAAAACATCAGTGACCTCCACCATGCTTCACTCCAACAAAACATCAGTGTCCCCCACCATGCTTCACCCCACCAAAACATCAGTGACCCCCACCATGCTTCACCCCCCCCAAAACATCAGTGACCCCCACCATGCTTCACCCTACCAAATCAGTGTCCCCCACCATGCTTCACCCCACAAAAACATCAGTGACCCCCACCATGCTTCACACCCCCAAAACATCAGTGACCCCCACCATGCTTCACGCCGCCCAAAATATCAGTGACCCCCTCCATGCTTCACCCCCCAAAACATCAGTGTCCTTCACCATGCTTCACCCCACAAAAACATCAGTGACCCCCACCATGCTTCACATCCCCAAAACATCAGTGTCCCCCACCATGCTTCACCCCACCAAAACATCAGTGACCCCCACCATGCTTCACACCCCCAAAACATCAGTGACCCCCTCCATGCTTCACCCCCAAAACATCAGTGTCCTTCACTATGCTTCACTCCAACAAAACATCAGTGACCCCCACCATGCTTCACCCCACCAAAACATCAGTGTCCCCCACCATGCTTCACCCCACCAAAACATCAGTGTCCCCCACCATGCTTCACATCCCCAAAACATCAGTGTTCCCCACCATGCTTCACCCCACCAAAACATCAGTGACCCCCACCATGCTTCACCCCCCAAAACATCAGTGACCCCCACCATGCTTCACCCTACCAAATCAGTGTCCCCCACCATGCTTCACCCCACAAAAACATCAGTGACCCCCACCATGCTTCACACCCCCAAAACATCAGTGACCCCCACCATGCTTCACGCCGCCCAAAATATCAGTGACCCCCTCCATGCTTCACCCCCCAAAACATCAGTGTCCTTCACCATGCTTCACCCCACAAAAACATCAGTGACCCCCACCATGCTTCACCCCCCAAAACATCAGTGACCCCCACCATGCTTCACACCCCCAAAACATCAGTGACCCCCACCATGCTTCACCCCCCAAAACATCAGTGACCCCCACCATGCTTCACCCCACCAAAACATCAGTGACCCCCACCATGCTTCACACCACCAAAACATCAGTGACCCCCACCATGCTTCACCCCACCAAAACATCAGTGACCCCCACCAAAACATCAGTGACCCCCACCATGCTTCACACCCCCAAAACATCAGTGACCCCCAACATGCTTCACCCCACCAAAACATCAGTGACCTCCACCATGCTTCACACCCCCAAAAACATCAGTGTCCACCACAATACTTCAAACCCCTAAAACATCAGGTTCCCCCACCATGCTTCCCCCCACCAAATATCAGTGTCCCCCACCATACTTCAAATCCTTAAAACATCAGTGACCCCCACCATGCATCACCCCCCAAACATCAGTGTCCCCTACCATGCTTCACACCCCCAAAACATGAGGGTCCCCCACCATGCTTCACCCCCCCATAACATCAGTGTCCCCCACCATGCTTCACCCCCCCAAAACATCAGTGTCCCCCACCATGCTTCACACCCCCAAAACATCAGTGACCCCCACCATGCTTCACCCCCCCCAAAACATCAGTGTCCTTCACCATGCTTCACCCCACCAAAACATCAGTGACCCCCACCATGCTTCACCCCCCCAAAACATCAGTGTCCCCCACCATGCTTCACCCCACCAAAACATCAGTGTCCCCCACCATACTTCAAATCCTTAAAACATCAGTGACCCCCACCATGAATCACCCCCCAAACATCAGTGTCCCCCACCATGCTTCACACCCCCAAAACATCAGTGTCCCCCACCATGCTTCACACCCCCAAAACATGAGGGTCCCCCACCATGCTTCACCCCCCCCCAAAACATCAGTGTCCCCCACCATGCTTCACCCCCCCAAAACATCAGTGTCCCCCACCATGCCTTGTTACACAGGGGACAGTTCTTTTCTGCTCCCCATGGCTCAGTATCTCTCCTGCTCAGTACCTCCACATAAAAGTGAACAAACTCACTGACTATTTAATACCCCTGTGGTGCAGGCTGGGCCTTGTGGTGCCACAGCTGTCATGGGCTGAAGGGGTGTCCCAAGGGTAAATACTACTGTAGAGTTCTCCGACTCTCTCAGTCCCGTCTGTAACCTGACTACTCACAGTCCTGTATTCCTTCCCCATGAGACGGTACATTTTTGGACTCCTGGTGGTTCCCCTGAGACTTCTGGGTCATTTAATGATCTGTAATGTCCGCAGGGTGCGGGAAACTATAGTGATGCCCCCTTAGCTACTCTGATAACAAGACCCGGCCTTAAAGGGGTACTCTGCCCCTAGACATCTTATGTCTGATCGTGGGGGTCCCCAGGATTTCCCTGCTGCACTCGGTGTTCGTTTAGAGGGTCGGTTGCAGCGCCAGAGGCTACGGCCACACCCACTTGTGAAATCACAGCCACGCCCCCTCAGTGCAAGTCTATGGGAGAGGGCGTGACGTCCGTCATGCCCTTTCCCATAGACTTCCATTGAGGGGGCATGGCCGTGACATCACAAGCCTCCACCAGCATCGTCAATCATCCGCTCCGTCCATCGGATGTCTGGGGTGCCGCAGCCGAGATCGCCGGGGTCCCCATCAGCAGGACCCCCACGATCAGACATCTTAACACCTATGCTTTAAATAGGGGATAAAATGTCCAGGGGCGGAGTACCCCTTTAAGGCCGGTCCTTGTTATCACTCTAAAGGCCTCCTACTTCCTAACAGGATATCCTGCCTCAGGCTGAAAGGTGATTGGACTGAGCAAAGAAATCCCAATATCTAGGACTTTCCATCCCATTGTCGGTGTCTTATCTAGTGTAAGCATAGAGTCACTAAGTCTGGTCGCAACACAATGCAGCCACCAGGTGACCGGAAATAACAAAAAAGTGCAAATGTGGGCGTCCTGTCCAACAACCACAGGACAACATAGACAAGACGTAGTGGGACGCTGCACAGCCTTAAAGGGGTACTCCGGTGGAAAGCAATGTATTTATTTTATTTTTTTAATCAATTGGTGCCAGAAAGTTATACAGATTTAAAAATTACTTCTATTAAAAAATCTTAATCCTTCCAGTTCTTATCAGCTGCTGTATGCTCCAGAGGAAGTTCTATTTTTTTTTTAATTTCCTTTCCAGTCTGACCACAGTGCTCTCTGCTGACACCTCTGTCCATGTCAGGAACTGTCCAAAGAAGGAGAGGTTTGCTATGGTTATTTGCTCCTACTCTGGACAGTTCCTAAAATGGCCAGAAGTGTCAGCAGAGAGCACTCTGGTCAGACAGAAAAAAAATATTCAAAAAGAAAAGAACTTCCTGTGCAGCGTAAAGCAGCAGATAAGTACTGGAAGGATTAAGATTTATTAATAGAAGTAATTCACAAATTTGTTTAACTTTCTAACACCAGTTGATTTAAAAAAAAAAAATTCCAGTGGAGTACCCCTTTAAGGTCAGGGCTTGTAACTTCACAAGGTCAGATATCAGCTCAAAAGGGAGATATTAGGGCAGTGTTTCCCAACCACGGTGCGTCCAGCTGATGCAAAACTACAACTCCCAGCATGCCCGGACAGCCTTCGGCTGTCCGGGCATGCTGGGAGTTGTAGTTCTGCAACAGCTGGAGGCACCGTGGTTGGGAAATATTGTATTAGGGCAGAGACTTGATTGGGCCACTGAGGGAAAACAAGGTGCCCTGGACATGAAGTGGTTAATCTTACAATGAATAAATCATCGGCAGCCGCTTCTCCTCTTTGCTGACGCTTTTCAGGCCGGACCGATTTTTACGTTTGTGTTTCACACCTGACAGAACCAGAAAATCAGCGGTCCCGGGAGCCATTATAATACATGTTTTGTCTTGATTTACTAGGTACAAACTGTCTGCAGTTAATTTCACAGTTCACCTGATCGAAGCCACAGCCGGATCTGACCCTCATTACACATTCCTGTCAGAACAGGGACACGACCTTTCTGATCACAATCAGCCACCACTTGTATTCGCCTCCATCGTTACCGCACTTTGTATTCCTGTCGGCATTTATAAGATGATGGATAAATAACGCATTGGAAAAGTATTATAGCTTCCTGAACAAGTATACAGCCTATCCATCACTAGAGATCAGCGGTGACATCACTGAGAATACAGCCTATCCATCACTAGAGATCAGCGGTGACATCACTGAGAATACAGCCTATCCATCACTAGAGATCAGCGGTGACATCACTGAGAATACAGCCTATCCATCACTAGAGATCAGCGGTGACATCACTGAGAATACAGCCTATCCATCACTAGAGATCAGCGGTGACATCACTGAGAATACATCCTATCCATCACTAGAGATCAGCGGTGACATCACTGAGAATACAGCCTATCCATCACTAGAGATCAGCGGTGACATCACTGAGAATACAGCCTATCCATCACTAGAGATCAGCGGTGACATCACTGAGAATACAGCCTATCCATCACTAGAGATCAGCGGTGACATCACTGAGAATACATCCTATCCATCACTAGAGATCAGCGGTGACATCACTGAGAATACAGCCTATCCATCACTAGAGATCAGCGGTGACATCACTGAGAATACAGCCTATCCATCACTAGAGATCAGCGGTGACATCACTGAGAATACATCCTATCCATCACTAGAGATCAGCGGTGACATCACTGAGAATACAGCCTATCCATCACTAGAGATCAGCGGTGACATCATTGAGAATACAGCCTATCCATTCACTAGAGATCAGCGGTGACATCACTGAGAATACAGCCTATCCATCACTAGAGATCAGCGGTGACATCACTGAGAATACAGCCTATCCATCACTAGAGATCAGCGGTGACATCACTGAGAATACAGCCTATCCATCACTAGAGATCAGCGGTGACATCACTGAGAATACAGCCTATCCATCACTAGAGATCAGCGGTGACATCACTGAGAATACAGCCTATCCATTCACTAGAGATCAGCAGTGACATCACTGAGAATACAGCCTATCCATCACTAGAGATCAGCAGTGACATCACTGAGAATAGAGCCTATCCATTACTAGAGATCAGCGGTGACATCACTGAGAATACAGCCTATCCATCACTAGAGATCAGCGGTGACATCACTGAGAATACAGCCTATCCATCACTAGAGATCAGCGGTGACATCACTGAGAATACAGCCTATCCATCACTAGAGATCAACGGTGACATCACTGAGAATACAGCCTATCCATCACTAGAGATCAGCGGTGACATCACTGAGAATACAGCCTATCCATCACTAGAGATCAACGGTGACATCACTGAGAATACAGCCTATCCATCACTAGAGATCAGCGGTGACATCACTTAGAATACAGCCTATCCATTCACTAGAGATCAGCGGTGACATCACTGAGAATACAGCCTATCCATCACTAGAGATCAGCGGTGACATCACTGAGAATACAGCCTATCCATCATTAGAGATCAGCGGTGACATCACTGAGAATACAGCCTATCCATCACTAGAGATCAGCGGTGACATCACTGAGAATACAGTCTATCCATACACTAGAGATCAGCGGTGACATCACTGAGAATACAGCCTATCCATCACTAGAGATCAGCGGTGACATCACTGAGAATACAGCCTATCCATTACTAGAGATCAGCGGTGACATCACTGAGAATACAGTCTATCCATCACTAGCGATCAGCGGTGACATCACTGAGAATACAGCCTATCCATTACTAGAGATCAGCGGTGACATCACTGAGAATACAGCCTATCCATCACTAGAGATCAGCGGTGACATCACTGAGAATACAGCCTATCCATCACTAGAGATCAGCGGTGACATCACTGAGAATACAGCCTATCCATCACTAGAGATCAGTGGTGACATCACTGAGAATACAGCCTATCCATCACTAGAGATCAGCGGTGACATAACTGAGAATACAGCCTATCCATTACTAGAGATCAGCGGTGACATCACTGAGAATACAGCCTATCCATCACTTGAGATCAGCGGTGACATCACTGAGAATACAGCCTATCCATCACTAGAGATCAGCAGTGACATCACTGAGAATACAGCCTATCCATCACTAGAGATCAGCGGTGACATCACTGAGAATACAGCCTATCCATCACTAGAGATCAGCGGTGACATCACTGAGAATAGAGCCTATCCATCACTAGAGATCAGCGGTGACCTCACTGAGAATACAGCCTATCCATTACTAGAGATCAGCGGTGACATCACTGAGAATACAGCCTATCCATCACTAGAGATCAGCGGTGACATCACTGAGAATACAGCCTATCCATCACTAGAGATCAGCAGTGACATCACTGAGAATACAGCCTATCCATCACTAGAGATCAGCGGTGACATCACTGAGAATACAGCCTATCCATCACTAGAGATCAGTGGTGACATCACTGAGAATAGAGCCTATCCATTACTAGAGATCAGCGGTGACATCACTGAGAATACAGCCTATCCATTCACTAGAGATCAGCGGTGACATCACTGAGAATACAGCCTATCCATCACTAGAGATCAGCGGTGACATCACTGAGAATAGAGCCTATCCATTACTAGAGATCAGCGGTGACATCACTGAGAATACAGCCTATCCATTCACTAGAGATCAGCGGTGACATCACTGAGAATACAGCCTATCCATCACTAGAGATCAGCAGTGACATCACTGAGAATACAGCCTATCCATCACTAGAGATCAGCGGTGACATCACTGAGAATACAGCCTATCCATCACTAGAGATCAGCGGTGACATCACTGAGAATACAGCCTATCCATCACTAGAGATCAGCGGTGACATCACTGAGAATACAGCCTATCCATTACTAGAGATCAGCGGTGACATCACTGAGAATACAGCCTATCCATTCACTAGAGATCAGCGGTGACATCACTGAGAATACAGCCTATCCATCACTAGAGATCAGCGGTGACATCACTGAGAATAGAGCCTATCCATTACTAGAGATCAGCGGTGACATCACTGAGAATACAGCCTATCCATTCACTAGAGATCAGCGGTGACATCACTGAGAATACAGCCTATCCATCACTAGAGATCAGCAGTGACATCACTGAGAATACAGCCTATCCATCACAAGAGATCAGCGGTGACATCACTGAGAATACAGCCTATCCATCACTAGAGATCAGCGGTGACATCACTGAGAATACAGCCTATCCATCACTAGAGATCAGCGGTGACATCACTGAGAATGGAGCCTATCCATCACTAGAGATCAGCGGTGACATCACTGAGAATACAGCCTATCCATCACTAGAGATCAGCGGTGACATCACTGAGAATACAGCCTATCCATCACTAGAGATCAGCGGTGACATCACTGAGAATACAGCCTATCCATCACTAGAGATCAGCGGTGACATCACTGAGAATAGAGCCTATCCATCACTAGAGATCAGCGGTGACATCACTGAGAATAGAGCCTATCCATCACTAGAGATCAGCGGTGACATCACTGAGAATACAGCCTATCCATCACTAGAGATCAGCGGTGACATCACTGAGAATACAGTCTATCCATCACTAGAGATCAGCGGTGACATCACTGAGAATACAGCCTATCCATCACTAGAGATCAGCGGTGACATCACTGAATACAGCCTATCCATCACTAGAGATCAGCGGTGACATCACTGAGAATGGAGCCTATCCATCACTAGAGATCAGCGGTGACATCACTGAGAATACAGCCTATCCATCTCTAGAGATCAGCGGTGACATCACTGAGAATAGAGCCTATCCATTTAAGAAAATGATGCTCTGGGACTGGGTGGTATCAGGTTTTTATTAGGCTTGAAATTGACAGAATAAATGGAAAATAGGGGGACCCAACACTTACTTTTAATAAATAAACAATTAAATATTCAGGTTTCCCCCTATTTTCCCATAATCAGCCAGATACAAAACATCCGCTGCCTGGCATTACCAGGGGGGGCAAAGGTTATTTATTTTGGTAATTTCCAGCCTAAAAATAAAACAATAATATATAAAATAAAAACCATACTTCACTCTACTTCCCTACTGACACAAGTTCTGACCAGAAGCTGAAATCATTTGGGGAACAGCTAAAAAATTTCTGCTTCTGGCTGGGAAACCCCATAGCTGTGAAAACCCAATTGGCAGCAAATCCAACACTGTGAGTAGCAGCATCGGCTTACACTGTGTATAGGGGGGAGGGTCTTCCAGAGTCCGGACAAGAAAATCTATTGCATAAGGCATCTCCAACTTACTGTATGTATGTAATCAGGGTCATGTCCGGGCTATACCAGGTGTATATACTGTATATACTCATGTCCGGGCTATACCAGCTGTATATACTGTATATACTCATGTCCGGGCTATACCAGCTGTATATACTGTATATACTCATGTCCGGGTTATACCAGCTGTACATACTGTATATACTCATGTCCGGGCTATACCAGCTGTACGTACTGTATATACTCATGTTCGGGCTATACCAGGTGTATATACTGTATATACTCATGTCCGGGCTATACCAGGTGTATATACTGTATATACTCATGTCTGGGTTATACCAGCTGTACATACTGTATATACTCATGCCGGTGTTATACCAGGTGTATATACTGTATATACTCATGCCGGTGTTATACCAGGTGTATATACTGTATATACTCATGTCCGGGTTATATCAGCTGTATATACTGTATATACTCATGCCGGTGTTATACCAGGTGTATATACTGTATATACTCATGCCCGTGTTATACCAGCTGTATATACTCATGCCCAGGTTATACAAGGTGTATATACTGTATATACTCATGCACGTGTTATACCAGCTGTATATACTCATGCCGGTGTTATACCAGGTGTATATACTGTATATACTCATGCCCGTGTTATACCAGCTGTATATACTCATGCCGGTGTTATACCAGGTGTATATACTGTATATACTCATGCCCGTGTTATACCAGCTGTATATACTCATGCCCGTGTTATACCAGGTGTATATACTGTATATACTCATGCCCGTGTTATACCAGGTGTATATACTGTATATACTCATGCCCGTGTTATACCAGCTGTATATACTCATGCCCGTGTTATACCAGCTGTATATACTCATGTCCGGGTTATACCAGCTGTATATACTGTATATACTCATGTCCGGGTTATACAAGCTGTATATACTGTATATACTCATGTCCGGGTTATACCAGCTGTATATACTGTATATTCTCATGTCCGGGTTATACCAGCTATATATACTGTATATACTCATGCCCGTATTATATCAGGTGTATATACTGTATATACTCATGCCCGTGTTATACCAGCTGTATATACTCATGCCCGTGTTATACCAGCTGTATATACTCATGCCCGTGTTATACCAGCTGTATATACTCATGCCCGTGTTATACAAGGTGTATATACTGTATATACTCATGCCCGTGTTATACCAGCTGTATATACTCATGCCCATGTTATACCAGCTGTATATACTGTATATACTCATGCCCGTGTTATACCAGCTGTATATACTCATGCCGGTGTTATACCAGGTGTATATACTGTATATACTCATGCCCGTGTTATACCAGCTGTATATACTCATGCCCGTGTTATACCAGGTGTATATACTGTATATACTCATGCCCGTGTTATACCAGCTGTATATACTCATGCCCATGTTATACCAGGTGTATATACTGTATATACTCATGCCCGTGTTATACCAGCTGTATATACTCATGCCGGTGTTATACCAGGTGTATATACTGTATATACTCATGCCCGTGTTATACCAGCTGTATATACTCATGCCCATGTTATACCAGGTGTATATACTGTATATACTCATGCCCGTGTTATACCAGCTGTATATACTCATGCCGGTGTTATACCAGGTGTCCATGTATACTCTTGCTGGGTTTGGTTTCTTCATTGTGTGACTGGTTTCGTACTCTTTATCAGACTCTCGTCGCGGTGATCATTGTGTTTATATTCTCCCGTATTCATCTCGCTGGGACTATGTGATGCTCGTATATTGTTGCAGTCGCGGTTCTCAATGACGGACGATATTCCGTTGTCATTTCTTTCTATAGCGCCTTCATCCCTCAATAAAGACATTGGCGTCCTCAGCGGAAAAGCTTTCAATTCTCCTCTATCTGCATCTCATCCCGGGACTTGATCTCTCAATAATGATATTTCCCATTCAGACTCTTCACTCAGGTTTACAAATGTTCCTTCCCTTGTTCTGATAAAAAATAATAATATAAAAAGTAATAACCCCCGTCTCCCCCAAGCTGTAATATAATAGTATGTACCATCTACAACAGAATGAATTTGTGTGTATCGCTAAGACTTCGCAGAATGGCGAATAAATCACCGACTAATATCAGCATCACAATGGCGCCACAAGGTTATACAAGGCAAGCGCGCAGAGGAATGATCTCGCCCTCCGCACAACGCCCGACTAAAACTCTCAGCTACCCAGAAATTATTATTGGAGATCAAGGCTCCGTAAAGTAACTCCCCAAAGAGTGTCGTCCCATCCGTCTACATCCGCGTAATGTACATTACACCATATGTAAATCGCACACAGACCGGATTACTGGAGGTCATATGTACAATAGGAAAGTGAATGAGTTTCCTCAAAGTCGCAAACTTCCCCCAAAGAGTACAATGGAGCCCCACAGAGGACATAGGAAAGAGGTGTCTGACTTACTGAAGAGTTGGGTAAGGAGAGGAGAGACAGGGAGGCAGTACTATATGTACCTACATCTTTTAAAGGAAGAGACAGGGAGGCAGTACTATCTGTACCTACATTCTTTACAGGGAGAGATAAGGAGGCAGTACTATCTGTTTCTACATCATTTACAGGAGAGACAGGGAGGCAGTACTATCTGTTTCTACATCATTTACAGGAGAGACAGGAAGGCAGTACTATCTGTACCTACATTCTTTACAGGGAGAGATAAGGAGGCAGTACTATCTGTTTCTACATCATTTACAGGAGAGACAGGGAGGCAGTACTATCTGCACCTACATTATTTACAGGGAGAGACAAGGAGGCAGTACTATCTGTATCTACATAATTTACAGCAGAGACAAGAGTACAATAATATCTGTACCAACATCATTTACAGGAGTAGTAGGAAGGTACTTTTTGAACTTATTTCATCTATAGGGAGAAACATGTATAAGGAGAAACTGTACCTACATTTATTATCTTTACCTATATGTACCTACATCATTTACAGAGAGAAATAGGGAGGCAGTACTATCTGTACCTACATCATTTACAGAGAGAAATAGGGAGGCAGTACTATCTGTACCTACATCATTTACAGAGAGAAATAGGGAGGTAGAACTATCTATACCTACATCATTTACAGGGAGAGACAGGGAGGCAGTACTATCTGCACCTACATCATTTACAGAGAGAAATAGGGAGGCAGTACTATCTGTACCTACATCATTTACAGGAAGAGACAGGGAGGCAGTACTATCTGCACCTACATCATTTACAGGAGAGGCAGGGAGACAGCACTATCTGTACCTACATCATTTACAGGGAGAGACAGGGAGGCAGCACTATCTGTACCTACATCATTTACAGGGAGAGACAGGGAGGCAGTACTATCTGTACCTACATCATTTACCGGGAGAGACAGGGAGGCAGTACTATCTGTACCTTCATCATTTACAGGGAGAGACAGGGAGGCAGTACTATCTGTACCTACATCATTTGCAGGGAGAGACAGGTAGGCAGTACTATATGTACCTACATCCTTTACAGGGAGAGACAGGGAGGCAGTACTATCTGTATCTACTTCATTTACAGGATCAGATAGTGCTCTATAGCAAACCCACAGGAATGAAGTTTTCGCAGTATAATATTTTCCAGGCCGATCCATCATCCCTTGCTGAGGGGGGGGGGGGGGGGGGGTCACTCCTAATACATGGGGCTACTAGGGAAAGCTAGAGATGTAGATGAATGGGGTCTGGGGGATGAGGCACAGTAAGGACTTTCTGCCATCACTGAGAGGAGATGAGTTATTGTCCTGTGTAGAGAATAGGTGTCACCGCCTTACATGGTGGTCAGATCATGGGGGCAGGGAAGGGTCAGGGCCCCATAACAAACATTTAAATGAGAGAATGATACCCCTTTTACTCTATCATGTAGATTCTGCGGTCTCTACTAACTATGGGATATAAGGGGTTAACCATCCGGCACCTGCTGTGTACGGTGTGGGCACTGCCCCTGTGCCATCCAATGGACATAACTGATCATCTATATGTTGAAGAGGTTAATGTGTCAGAATGTATTATGGGGTCTGATGTGGTGATACCGATCATGGACCGTGCGGAGCGCAGCGCTGGTTTCCTGGGTTCAGAACATTATTCTGCAGCTGTCGTCAGGCTCAGATATTGCTCTGCTCCAGGCCTGTGCTCCGTTATCTCACACTGGTGTATTAGAACTTGTATACGGGGCGGGGGCAGTGTGACTGATGTCTATCAGGATACGGACACATGTGGCTGTGCTCCCCGATCCCTTCTGGGCTCTGCTATAACAAGTGTGGTTAGTGTCAGGTCATTGTATACCGGGCCAGGCTCTGCAGAGAACATCCAGTACTGACCAGGCTCTGCAGAGAACATCCAGTACTGACCAGGCTCTGCAGAGAACATCCTGTACTGACCAGGCTCTGCAGAGAACATCCAGTACTGACCAGGCTCTGCAGAGAACATCCAGTACTGACCAGGCTCTGCAGAGAACATCCAGTACTGACCAGGCTCTGCAGAGAACATCCAGTACTGACCAGGCTCTGCAGAGAACATCCAGTACTGACCAGGCTCTGCAGAGAACATCCAGTACTGACCAGGCTCTGCAGAGAACATCCAGTACTGACCAGGCTCTGCAGAGAACATCCAGTACTGACCAGGCTCTGCAGAGAACATCCAGTACTGACCAGGCTCTGCAGAGAACATCCAGTACTGACCAGGCTCTGCAAGAGAACATCCAGTACCGACCAGGCTCTGCAGAGAACATCCAGTACCGACCAGGCTCTGCAGAGAACATCCAGTACCGACCAGGCTCTGCAGAGAACATCCAGTACTGACCAGGCTCTGCAGAGAACATCCAGTACCGACCAGGCTCTGCAGAGAACATCCAGTACCGACCAGGCTCTGCAGAGAACATCCAGTACCGACCAGGCTCTGCAGAGAACATCCAGTACTGACCAGGCTCTGCAGAGAACATCCAGTACTGACCAGGCTCTGCAGAGAACATCCAGTACTGACCAGGCTCTGCAAGAGAATATCCAGTACTGACCAGGCTCTGCAAGAGAATATCCAGTACTGACCAGGCTCTGCAGAGAACATCCAGTACTGACCAGGCTCCGCAGAGAACATCCAGTACTGACCAGGCTCCGCAGAGAACATCCAGTACTGACCAGGCTCCGCAGAGAACATCCAGTACTGACCAGGCTCTGCAGAGAACATCCTGTACTGACCAGGCTCTGCAAGAGAATATCCAGTACTGACCAGGCTCTGCAGAGAACATCCAGTACTGACCAGGCTCTGCAGAGAACATCCAGTACTGACCAGGCTCTGCAGAGAACATCCAGTACTGACCAGGCTCTGCAGAGAACATCCAGTACAGACCAGGCTCTGCAGAGAACATCCAGTACTGACCAGGCTCTGCAGAGAATATCCAGTACTGACCAGGCTCTGCAGAGAACATCCAGTACTGACCAGGCTCTGCAGAGAATATCCAGTACTGACCAGGCTCTGCAGAGAACATCCAGTACCGACCAGGCTCTGCAGAGAACATCCAGTACCGACCAGGCTCTGCAGAAAACATCCAGTACTGACCAGGCTCTGCAGAGAACATCCAGTACTGACCAGGCTCTGCAGAGAACATCCAGTACTGACCAGGCTCTGCAGAGAATATCCAGTACTGACCAGGCTCTGCAAGAGAATATCCAGTACTGACCAGGCTCTGCAAGAGAATATCCAGTACTGACCAGGCTCTGCAGAGAACATCCAGTACTGACCAGGCTCTGCAGAGAACATCCAGTACTGACCAGGCTCTGCAGAGAATATCCAGTACTGACCAGGCTCTGCAAGAGAATATCCAGTACTAACCAGGCTCTGCAAGAGAATATCCAGTACTGACCAGGCTCTGCAGAGAACATCCAGTACTAACCAGGCTCCGCAGAGAACATCCAGTACTGACCAGGCTCTGCAGAGAACATCCAGTACTGACCAGGCTCTGCAGAGAACATCCAGTACAGACCAGGCTCTGCAGAGAACATCCAGTACTGACCAGGCTCTGCAGAGAACATCCTGTACTGACCAGGCTCTGCAAGAGAATATCCAGTACTGACCAGGCTCTGCAGAGAACATCCAGTACTGACCAGGCTCTGCAAGGGAACATCCAGTACTGACCAGGCTCTGCAGAGAACATCCAGTACTGACCAGGCTCTGTAGAGAACATCCAGTACTGACCAGGCTCTGCAGAGAATATCCAGTACTGACCAGGCTCTGCAGAGAACATCCAGTACTGACCAGGCTCTGCAGAGAACATCTAGTACTGACCAGGCTCTGCAGAGAACATCCAGTACTGACCAGGCTCTGCAGAGAACATCCAGTACTGACCAGGCTCTGCAAGAAAACATCCAGTACTGACCAGGCTCTGCAGAAAACATCCCAATACTGACCAGGCTCTACAGAGAACATCCGGTGCTGACCAAGTTCTGCAGAGCATATCCAAGGCCAACCAGGCTCTACAGAGAGCATCCCAATACTGACCAGGCTCTGCAGAGAATGACTCAGTGCTGACCAGGCTCTGCAGAGAACATCCAGTGCTGACCAAGCTCTGCAGAGAACATCCAGTACTGACCAGGCTCTGCAGAGAACATCCTAATACTGACCTGGCTCTGTCGAGAACATCCCAGGGCCAACCAGGTTCTGCAGAGAACATTCCGGTGCTGACCAGGCTCTGCAGAGAACATTCTGGGTCTGACCAGGCTCTGCAGAGAACATTCTGGTGCCGACCAGACTCTACAGAGCACATTCCAGTGCTGACCAGGCTCTGCAGAGCACATACCGATGCTGACCAGACTCTGCAGAGCACATACCGGTGCTGACCAGACTCTGCAGAGCACATACCGGTGCTGACCAGACTCTGCAGAGCACATACCGGTGCTGACCAGACTCTGCAGAGCACATACCGGTGCTGACCAGACTCTGCAGAGAAGCAGTCATCAGTCCTCAGGGAGTTCTCAGTCCAATATTAGTGAAACTGCTGAATAGGGCCCTCCACAGGTTGGTTCACTGTAGTGCAAAATGTAGACTTTATTTTACTCACTCAGCGGTGGCTTCTGTGACATGACACTCGGAAAGGCACATCCAGGAAAGTCTTCCTGACGTGGCAGACAGGCAGCACTGACCGGGTTGTAGGCTGATAAAGAAATCTGTGTAATTTAGCGAGGCCCTTGCTCAGCCTTCTCCTCTCTTGCAAAGGCGAAGTTCTCCCTTCGAAGACAGGAATTATATGGAGCAATTGTCAGTATTGTCAGTCATCAGTCAAGTCAGTCACAGTCATCATTTGTCAAGTCAACGTGGCCTGCATAAAATTGACCCCATCTACTCCAAGTCCCAGCAAGCCCTTAAGGTCTCTGCATCACTGGTCATCTCCATGGGCCCAGGCTGAACTGTATATACTTTACCACCTGTCTAATCTCAGTAAAGCTACCATTATCTGTAACTTGGCGTCGGAGTCATTATTGCCCCCATGCCTAGCCCAGAATCCAGGGGTATACCTTTGGGTGGTATCGAGGATAAACCACACCCTGGCATCACTAATACAAGGGGTTAATTCCAACTGCCCCTAGGGTAACAACATCTGCCCTCATCACACCCTCTACGACAACTTTTGGTGTCCTACGAACAGGATATGGGTGTGCACCTTATGCGACAAGTCCTCCCCCAGTCTGAACTGTGTCCAGTATTGCAGAGAAAAATGCACGAGCGTGTGAATAAAATTGCTCCAGAAAGTTTACGGGACTTTATCAGTGGAAAGTGTTACACCCGAGGTGCTTGTGAAATAGAGGGGGAGGTGAAGAAAAGACTGTTATCTGCTACTGTAAACTGTGTGAACTGTATAGAGTCTGTACCTGGAAGGGTTAACTTGGTCTGGTGTTTCCTGTGTGCGAGCGGTTGCAGCTCCGCCCCATCAGTCCCCACCGGTGACGCCTCTTCAGTGCTGCGAGGAGGAACCAAAGAGCCGCCCTGTGTTGCACAGAAGATTTTGTCAACTGGACCAAACCTGGAAGTTCCCTGGGCGCAGCCATATTGGAGGCTCCAGCTGCTGCGCTCGTCTCCGCTGTCATCTGTCAAGCACCCGCTGCAGCGCGGACTCTGTAAACACCAACGATTGCCAGTATCTAGTCTCCAGTGCCAGTAGCAAGTCTGCTCGCAAGACGGATTACAACCGCGTGTCTGCAAAATAGAGGGGGAGCATCCATTACAGTACCCCCATCAGTCAAGTCAAAGCCACTGTTGTGCTACAGTAAGCATCTTAAAGGAGAACGCACCTTATTTCCCTTAAAGCGACAGCGCACTCAAAATTCAACAAGATGTCAGAACCCAGCTCTCCAGATCAACCAGGCGACAGCGCCTCTTCATCTCCAACAGCAAGGTCATCTCCTGCACCAGCAGTTAGGATCTTGCCAGCCCTGCCTGCAGTCAGCATCAACAGTCCTGGTGTTCCAGCATCTGCACCGGTATTCATGGGGAACCCTGTCCTCCCTACCTACATCGAAGACCCCTTTACCTTGAGGGATTTCAGAGAAATGATCCAAAGTTTGTTTGTCTTTTACTCTTTCCCTCCTAATCAACAGGTGCAATTGTTCACAGAACAACTCCAGGGACCAGCGTTAGAGGAAGTCCGCACCTGGCCAGCTTCTGAGAAGGCGACTGTAGAGCAGATCTTTGAAGGACTGTACCAGTTATTTTAATCCCATTCTCCATCAGAGGTACCTAGTGTCCTCTACTTTGCCAATCACCGCAGCCTCAGATTTACAGAGTGTTAGGCAGGACATTGAACAACTGACTAAGGCTGTGAAGGAACTTACCACTTGGGCCGCTCCACCTGACCATGAATCTTTAGGCAGCTGCCCATGTCGCCCCATCATCAAGTAGAAAGGGGTGTACCCCGTAGAACAATGGACTGTGTTATTATAGATCTCCAATAGTTTGGGCAGCAGTTGGGGTCACTCTTCTTGTCTTGACACAGAGGCTGCTCGCAACATCTGGATAAAGACTTGATTGATGTGTTCACAGAACCCGTTCCCCTGCAGGGGGTAAGCAGTAGTCCGGAGTTTCTTGCAGGAATGGAATTGACACAGTTCTTGGAAGAGTTAGGCCTCAAAGGTCGTTCCACGGTCCGTTAGGACAGACTCCGTACAACCAAGGATTTGCACCCAATTGGAGTAGAATATCTGGGCCGCTGTTTTGGCAATCCATTTGGAGTAGTGATCTACCATGGTGAGAGAATAAGTGTACCCGGACCGGGTAGAAGATAACTTGACATGGTCTAGCGCGACCAACTGGTTAGGCCTTACATTCTGGATGGAATGGAGGGGTGCTCTTGTGTGCATGAACACATTCTTGGTGACGTTACAGACTGCACATTCACTGCACCACTTGTCAATGTTGCTCTGCATTCCGATCCGGTAGAATCTGCTCCTTACAGTAGCTTCTGTCTTGTGGACTCCAAAGTGTCCCGACTGATCATGGTATGCATTGAGGACCATCGACGAGTCTCTTTGGGGAACCAGAATCTGATTAAATCAATCACCAGAGACCGGATCCAAAGAATTTTTGGCACAACAGTCCCTTGTGCACAAACAGTCGCTTCCTCTGTCGCCACAGACGTTTCAGCTCATAATCACACTGGGTCCAGCATAGACAGGTTTCTTAACTTTTTCGCCAGAAGGAAGTGCAACAGATCACTCACGACTTTCATCTTCCAGGTGTATAGGTCTTCTTGAACCTTTTCGGACCTGGGCTCGCCATCCCTGAGGGCGGCCACAACATTTTGTTTCACGAACCATTGATAAAATGGGGGCATCTCCACGTCTTCCCACACATCTTGGACAGGGGTTCTTCGCCAGGGGTCACCCGAGACAGTACATCGGCATTGACATTCAACTTGCAGCTTCTGTAATTGACTATAATTAGCTAATCTTGAAGCACAACTTTGTTCGGTGGCCCCCAACTTGGCAGTGTTCAGGTGGGCCAACGGGTTATTATCTGTGTAGACAAATGGCGTAGCAGCGAAGTAGTCTTTGAACTTTTCAGTCATGGCCCATTCTGAAGCGAGAAGTTCCAATTTGAATGAGCTGTAGCTTGCATCGTTCTTTTCGGCTCCTCACAGGTTACGACTGGCATAGGCAACTACCTGCTCCTGTCCTTCCTGGACTTGGGACAGGAGGGCTCCCAGACCTTTGAAACTGGCATCGGTATATAGCCAGAACGGCTGACTGTAGTCTGGATACGCCAGGATGGGTGGTCATCAGACATTTAAGAGCTCGGAACACTGTCTCATGCTCTTTGGCCCATTCGACAGGTAGTCTTCCATTGTAGTTTTCCTTCGCCGTAGGAGAGCTGCTAGGGGTTCTACAATCTGGGCAAAGTGGGGAATGGAGCAGCGGTCAGGAAGCTCCTGACATCTTTCACCGTGCATGGGGTAGGCCAGTTCTTGACAACTTCCAACTTTTCAGGATTGGGCTGGACTCCCTCGGCACTGACAACATGGCCCAGGTAGTGTACCTGAGGTTTAAGCAAGTGAAACTTTGACGGCTTGAACTTCAGCCCATGCTTGACCAGGACTTGGAAGATGTCTAACAGATGACTGAGGTGCTCCTGGTAGGGCTTGGAATACACAATGACATCGTCCAGGTACAATAGGACACTTTGAAAATCCAGATGGCCCAGGCATCTTTCCATCAGACACTGGAATGTAGCAGGGCATTACACAGCCCAAACTGCATACTTTTAAACTCAAACAGTCCCAGGGGTGTTACGAAGGTGGTCTTCCACGGCCATGGGCACTTGCCAATATCTGCTGGTTAAGTCCAGGGTTGAGAAATAAGCAGCAGACCCAAGGACTGTGAGTGACTCCTCGATGCTTGGCAGAGGATAAGCATCCTTATGTGTGATATTGTTCAGTTTCCTGTGGTCTACACAAAAGTGGATGGCTCTGTCTTTTTTTTCTTGACCAGGACAAGTGGCGCCACCCAGGGACTCTGACTTTCTTGGATGATGTCTGCCTCTTTCATGTAGGCCAGCATCTTCTTGACAGTCTGATACATGCCTGGCACGACCTGGCGGTGTCTCTCCATGATAGGTGAGCTGTCACCCATGAGGATTCGGTGTTGGATCATGGACGTATGCCTGAAATCAGTGGGGTGTTTACTAAAAGCTTCATGGTACCTTTTGGCGACATTGATGATTACCTTGACTTGATCCCTGGTGTAGTATCGTCCCCAACTTGGAGTTGTGCCCACCAGGGCTTGGGAGGACTCATACTTGATCCTTCAGCCACTTTGACTGCATGCTGTTGGGCCACCATACATTCCGTTGATGTCCTTCGACCCCATGAGATACAGCCGGGCTACTGGGGTGTATTTGGGTAACACAGTAGCAACATCAGACAAGTTGACTAACCGGATTGGAACTCTCCCGTTGGTAACGGTGACAAGGCTTCTCACAGCTCGTACAAGAGGGTGGTCTTCTATTTGCAGAGGCTCCAACAGGGCTTGATAGTCTCTATTCTTGACTCCGGGATGTGCACGACACCAGATGATGGTCTCCGGGTTGGGTTGTAAGGTCACTGACCTCATGTCTTGTACCTTAACTCTGCAGATTTCACCTTGCTTGTTGGCAAACTTCTGCTCCGCCTGTAGAACTTTCAAGTGGTGCTGCGCAGCCCACTGGCCTGAGGGAGACATATGGGGAGGAGAGGCATGCAAGGCATCTAACACTTCAATTCTTCCTAATGTTCATCCCCAATATAAGCTCAGCAGGCCTCTTATCTGTCACATTAGTTACAATCACTCCCTGCCCGCTAAGTACATGCTCTCCCAACTGAATGGTTGGCTCCCAGTATCCATGTCTGGGGACTGGTTGCCCATTACCCGCAACTACTCTGAAGTTAACATCATCAGGCTCACACAATAAACTAGCATCCCAATGCTGATAGAAAACACTTTTAGGTATAGTAGACACTTGTGACCCTGTATCTATCAACGTCAATGCCTCCAACTGTACACCTCCAACAATAACTTTTTTACATAGGGGCAGGAGGCGACATAAAGTGCGAGTCCTGACTGAGGTCGTTTGGGAATTGGACCTGATGACTGTTTTCTTGAGGGTCGGTCCGCAACCTCAGGGGAAATCCGTTTAAATCCCAACACGGCGTTTTCCAATGTCCGGGTTTATTACAATGGGTACAAAAGGGTCTTTGAGTCCTTGGAGGTCTACTAGGTGGAGGGTTGCGGGGGATGAAATTTCGGGGAGCAGGAGCAAAGGTAGGTTTTCTATGCAGGGGTGGTTCATGGTCACGTGGAGCAGACTGGGTGGCAAGCTCCTTCACAGCCTCAGTCAACAGTTGAATGTCCTGCCTAACAGTCTGTAAATCCAAGACGGCGGTGAGTGGCAAAGCAGGTGACACTGGGGTGGGGGCTGGTGATGGTGGTGGTATAGGTCTGGCTACCGCCCCTAGTGGTTCTCGGACAGGTGGACAAGCTCCCTCTAACGCAGTCTCAGACTCAATCATTTGGATAGCCATTCTCTTGAAAGCGGGGAATGACATGTTGTGGTTTTGAACCGCTAACATTCTCAGCTGGGTTTTGTCCCACTTATTATGAGCCCCATCAATAAATCTATTCATTAACACCTTGTTTCCCTGCTCGGGAGTTATACCATCTAGTTTTTGGAACGTCTCTAGGGCATTCTGTAGGGCTACGGCATATGCTCTCAAGGTCTCACCTGGCTTCTGCCGACTTTCATGCAGCCGGAGGCTTACCTCTAATGGAGAGTGTGACTCAAATACCTGGTACAGTCCTTCAAAGATCTGCTCTACAGTCGCCTTCTCGGAGGCGGGCCAGGTGCGGACTTCCTCTAACACTGGTCCCTGGAGTTGTCCTGTGTGCAATTGCATCTGATGGTTAGGAGGGAAAGAGTAAAAGACAAGCAAACTCTGGATCCTTTCCTTGAAATCCCTCAGGATGAAGGGGTCTCCATTGTAGGTAGGGAGGACAGGGTTCCCCATGAATACCGGTGAAGACGCTGGAACAACAGGGTTGTTAATATGGACTGCAGGCAAAACTGGCAGCATTCCGGCCGCTGGGGCAGGTGATGACCTCGCTGCTGGAGATGGAGGGGCACAGTCGCTCATTTGGTCTGGAAAGCTGGGTTCTGACATCTGGTTGGATTTTGAGTGTCACTTTAAGAAGAATAAGGTGCTGTCCCCTTTAACCCCTTAACGACCACGGACGTAAATGTACGTCCTGGTTTGGCGGTACTTCGCACACCAGGAGGTACAATTACATCCTGTGTATGACCGCGAGCATCGGAGGTCCCGGCTGCGATCGAGCGGATGTCCGCCATTAACCCCTCAGATGCTGTGATCAGTACAGATCATGGCATCTGCCGCAATGCACATGATAAAATAGAGTGGGTTAATTCTGAACGGTACCGGCATCGGCGACTTGCTGCTGACAATCTTTGGTGTTTGCAGAGCCTGCGCTGTAGCGGGTGCTTGATAGAAGACAGTGGAGCTGGGCACAGCCGACGGCACCTTCAATATGGCCGAGCCCAGGGAACTTCCAGTTTTTTCCGGTTGGCAAAGTCTTCCCCTGTGCTCTTTGGTTCCTCCTAGCTGTGCTGAAGAGGCGTCACCACTGGGGATTGACGGGGCGGAGCTGCAACCGCTCGCGCGTGCGGGAAGCACTGCCCAAATTAACCCTTTCAGGTACTGACTCTTTATACAGTGGCAAACAGTCTTTTTTTTTTTTTAATAACAATTTATTGAACTGTTTTATAAAGTAAATGTACATACATTTATGTCATGCAGTCACATAGTAAGATCATAGAAGGCATCTGTGCGGTACAGATTCCTGCAACATAATAAAAGAGACTTACATATTCCTAAAATGTGATTATGATGTACATATAAAGCAAACAAGGACCACAACCAGGATAAAACAATGTATCTCGTGCCACATCATGGTCTGTAAATTTTCAATCCAAATATAGAGATACCCAATCCAAAAACAAAGAACACAACATAGCATTGTGAAGCTATAAATTCTTATTTTCATAGAAGCAGGTAATCATTCCTCTACTACAGCAAGAGCTCCAAGAGTTCCCTTCAGGGACTCCAGAGCATACCATTCAGTCATCCGATATTTGAGCATCAGACGTCTCCTATCCCCATCAGGCATAATCTTTTCAATGACCCTTCTCCATTTAAGGAAAAACGACTTAGCAAGTTTGTCTGGGTCTTTAAGCGTCTCCCGTGATTCCATTCCCAAAAGATGCAGCAGAGTGTCTCTCACCTCAGTAAGTGTAGGCACTGTGTCTACAAGCCAATGACGCAATAAACATTTCACTCCAATTAATAAGAAAATATGCACATCCTTGGAGGCCAGGGTGGTCGATGTACCACCTGATGTCGGCCGAGGTATATAGTGAAATATAAAGTGTAATGGGTCTAGTGGTATATGGGTGTCAAAGATTTGAGATACAAAGGTCTGAATGTCCTTCCAGTAACCATCAAGACTATCGCAGACCCACAGGCAGTGCCAGAGGTCAGCTCCCTCCAGTAGACATTTTGGACACGCTTTTAGATAATGAGATGGGACTTCCCAGCGGGAAAAGTTAAAGGCGTATATAGCTTTATGTAGTAACTTAAAGTGCATCTCCCTCCAGTCCTCCCCCACTATCGCATCCCTTACATGTCGTAATCCCTGCAGTAGTTTAGACGTCAGGTCATCTGTGGAGATAGTCGGGGCCCACTGATCAAACACTCTGTCTGCCAGTCCTCTGGAACCATGGTCTCTCATTGTTTTATATATATGGGATAAGGGTAACGACTCAGAGCGCTGGCCTATCAAGTCCGCAAACTGTACCTCCCCCGGCAGTTCATCAAAGTTCAAAGCCCTAGATCTACAGAAGGTTCTGACCTGGTAATACTGTAGTATCTGTGAGGTGGGCAAGTGATATCTGTCCCGTACCTCCGGCCATGACATGAAAGTCCCTCTTGGGGGCAGTAAGAGGTCTTTTATAGAGGTGATTCCCTCAGCCTTCCATTTATCGAACAGTTTATTAGAATGTCCAGGGAGGAAGGCTGGGGAATTCCACAGAGACATGACCGGAGAAATCCCAAAGGGTAAGTTATACATTTTTCTTATGGCTTTCCAGGCAGCGATTGTGTCCCTTAGCAGCGCACTATGTCTAACTGACAATGGTAATTCAGAGTATTTGGAATGTAGTAAAGCATTAAGGTTCCAAGGGGCCGCTAATTGTCCATCTACCGACAAGTCAGAGAAATGGGAGCTATGTAGTATCCAGTCTCTGGCATGTCTATATAGGGCCGCTAAGTTATAGGTACGGATACATGGCATGTTCAAGCCTCCCAGGGATTTACTGAGCTGCAATTTACTATAGGCAATACGCGACCTGCGTCCCCTCCACAAAAATTTGATTATGAGTGACTGAAGAGATCGGATATCCCCATGCCGGAGCAACAATGGTATTGTCTGTAGGGGGTATAGGAGCTTACCGAAGCACATCATCTTGACCAGGTGCGCTCTACCCACAACAGACAATGGAAGAGAGGCCCATCTGTCTAAGTCTTTTTTAATCTTATCAAAAATGGGTTTGTAGTTTAGATTGTACAGGTCCGTCGTGGTACGTCCTATCTGTATACCTAGGTACGTCATGTGCGAAGTCGGGACCTCCACCACCGGCATGGGCATCTGTGGTATTCTACCCGTCCCCAAGAATAGCAGCTGGCATTTGGTGGGATTTATCCTAAAACCGGAAAAAGTGCCAAAATCTTGCAGTATGGATAAAACTGACGGGACGTGGAGATCTGGTGATTCAAGAAAGATCAGCATATCGTCTGCAAAACATGTCAATTTAAGTTCTTTAGGCCCCATCCTAATACCCTCGAACTCCGCGGAGGAGATCAGGTGACGCGCCAGAGGTTCCAAGGCCAAGTCGAAAAGAAGAGGTGATAATGGGCACCCCTGTCGCGTCCCCTTCTGCAGACAAATAGGCTTTGACAAAAAACCCGGGGTATATACTTTCGCTACCGGGGAACTGTACATGGTCTGAATGTATTCCCTAAACGTCCCTCTAACTCCGAATCCGTCCAAGACATCCCCCAGCCAATGCCAGCTGATATTATCAAATGCTTTTTCAGCGTCTATAGCCAGCAAGGCCGGGGGAGTCCCGGTAGGATCTCGCCTGGCTGCCATGTCCTGGGCAGCAATAACCGCCCTAATATTAGTAACAGCTGACCTCCCCTTTACGAACCCCACCTGGTGCTCTCCAATCAGTTTTGGTAGGAATCTCGCCAGCCTATCAGCCAATATTTTAGAGAGCAGTTTGCAATCCTGATTAATGAGTGATATCGGCCGATAGGATGATGCTAAGTCAGCGGGCTTACCCGGCTTGGGTATAACCTTGATGTACGTCATGTCCCCAGACGATAGCATACACTTGTCACTTAGTATAGAGTTAAACAATAATGTTAAGGTAGGGGCCACTTCCTCTCCCAACAATTTATAAAAATCTGGTCCAAAGCCATCCGGCCCTGGTGCCTTACCTCTCTGCAGTCCACCGATAGACGCTGTGACGTCTTCTAAAGTAACCGGAGCATTCAAGTAAGCTAGATCTTCCTCAGATAAGCGAGGTAAATCGAGTGACTGCAAAAAGGCACGGCCCTTTTCCTTGTTTAAATCATCTCCCTGATATAGAGTTTGATAATAGTCACCCAAAATGGTATTTATTTCTTTAGGCAGCGTTGTTGATATACCCCCGGCATCACGCAGGCATCTAATGTCAGTCATAGGTCTCCACCCCTTCGCCAAGTTTGCCAGTAGTTTACCTGCTTTATTCCCGTATTTATAAAATGTGGCATTCCTTTGGTCCCTAAATAAAGCATCTAACCTTTCCTGCTTATCCAAAAACTCAGACCTGGCGTCTACCCATTTGGCCTTGTTCTCCGAACTAGGAACCTCCAGAAATATGGTGTACGAATCCCTCAATGTTTGTGTTGCTGCCTTAAAGGCCGCCGCTGCTTGACGCTTTTTGTGTGAGACATACGCCATGACCCTTCCCCTTAGTACAGCCTTCGCTGTGTCCCAGAATAGTCTCGGATCACCTTCATGAGCAGAGTTCGTGGTCTTATAGTCCATCCACCATCCAAGTAGCTGCGCCCTAAAATCAGAGTCAGCAGCCATGGCCAGCGGGAAGCGCCACAAGATATCCTGTCCCTTGGGGATTACAGGTGACATATTCAATAGCACCGGGGCATGGTCAGAAATAACAATGTCTGCTATCTCAACATCTACAATTCTATTAAGCAAGGGAGGGGAAGCTAAGAAATAGTCTATACGAGACCACGTCTCCCATGCCGGTGAGTAAAAGCTAAACTCTCTCTCGTCTGGGTGTAAGTGTCTCCACGTATCTGTAAGGGTCGTACAGTCAAGTAAATCAGTCATCCAGGTCTCACCCCCCCTTCTTCGCATGGATCCCCCTGAGGAGCGCCTTCTATCCTCTCCACTAGAGTGTACCGTATTAAGGTCTCCCCCAATAAGTATATCTCTCTCCCTGTCACCCCGAATGGTGTCTTGCATGCCTCGAAAGAAAGAGGACTGATTGTCATTGGGTGCATACACACTGTATAAGCTCAGTCGCCCCATTGAAGAGTCAATAACAATGTGACACATTCTGCCCTCAGCGTCAACAGTCTTAGAGATGAGTGTGTGCGCAAATGCTCTATTAATCAGGATTAGAACCCCCGCCTTCCCATTCACCGCCGGGGAACCATACACCTCACCGACCCACATCTGACGCATCCTAAAAAAATCTCCTACCTCTAGGTGTGTTTCCTGCAGGAGTGCAACACTAGCTTTAAGTTTATGCAGGTGTCTCAGTACCATACGACGTTTAGTAGGGGAGCGCAAGCCCTTAACATTCCAGGTTATAAAAGTCATGTCCACTCACATCTCTCGGTGTCACTCTGAATAGATCTGGGGACAGGAAACATCTCAGCAGGCATTCCACATACCATCTCTGTGCATGACCTCTGGTAGAACCTAAGTAAAGTAGCTATGTAAACATAACCCAAAAAAAAACGTGAACCAAGAAAAATAATAACCAGTAGCATGTAACATCTCCCTCCAGTGCCTATATCATAATGGGCTTCACTTTTTTCGCTGATGGAAACCCGTGGGGCACTGAACCACACTAACTTGACCCCCATGGGGGCAAAAATAAAGAAACTCAAAAGGCGGCTCCCCGCCCCCCCCCTCCCAAAGCTAAAACATCAAGATACATCCCCCCTTCCTCCTCCATATGATCTCTAATGTGAGAGCGGAGGATAGGACTAATCAATATGCAATGGAAAATCCCATTAAAGCTTGTTAATAACACATTATACAAAGGACTTTGTTCTATGTCCATCGTCCTCCCAAAGACTCCGAAAAACCTGTACGGGAAAAATGTATGTTAGGGCAGATCCAGAAAGGCACTATGCCTGAGAAACAAGAAGGGGGCACTGTTCGTGGCAAAAAAGGCTCTCAGAAGATCCCCCCTGAAAAGTCCGAAACTGCAAGAACAGTCTTTCAGTCAACCATCCAAGATGAAAGGGAAAAAAAAGAAGAAAAATAGGGCAAAGTTGGTAAACAGCACTCTCATCCTGTAGGTTCTGGTGATGATCCGGTCTTATCGTCCCTTCTGCGTTTTTGTGCTGATCTGGAAGAGGTCTCCATATCTTCTGTGGAGTCCAACAGCACGGCCGCCGCCTCAGGAGTCTGGTAAGTGGAAGAAGACCCGTCCTTCAGGAACACTCTCAAGATGGCTGGGTATTGTAGAGTAAATCGTATCTGTTTCTTGACAAGGCTGGTGCAGATGGGGGCAAAGGCTTTGCGCCTCTGGGCTACTTCTGCCGAATAGTCACCAAAAATGAGCAATTTATGGCCCTGAAAGAGCAGTGGAGTAGAGCGTTTCTTAAAGGTACGGAGGACCAATTCTTTGTCCGTATAGTTGAGAAAACGGGCAATTACTTGGCGCGTTTTTGGAGAGCGATTAGGCCTGTTAGCGTCCACCTGTGGCGGGGGGCCCACCCTATGTGCCCGTTCAATCAGGTAGCCACCGTCTAAGCCAAGCACTTTAGGTAGATCCACAGATATCAGCTTGCCAAGTTGGCTGTGTGGCACCGATTCCGGGAGCCCCACCACCCTCAAGTTGTTCCTCCTGGATCTATTTTCTAAATCCTCCACCTTGTCCTGGAGTGCTTGCTGGGCCTTAGAAAATAAGCGCATCTCCCTTGACATAGTATCCATCTCATTGTCCATTTGAACATATCTGCGCTCCAACTCATTAATCTGTGAGGAGTGGGTGGCCACCTCTAATTTTAACTGCGCCACAGCCGTGGATATGGAAGACGCTATGGTGGCGGTAATCTGGGGAGACAACAAATTCGCCATCTCCATAACAAACTGCTTGGCGTTCATTCCCAGGGGCTGTATTAGAGTGTCAATCACCCCGCTTACTTGCGAGTCTTGGATCCTCTGTGGCATCTGTGGCATCTGCTGCTGCAGCGTCTCCACCTCCGGAGCTGGGCCGCTCGCCGCCATCTTGGGAGCCGTGCTGTCTTGTGGCTGCGGGCTGTGCGGAGGCTGGGAGGAAGCAATAGTGCCGCGGGTCACAAATCTCTCCATCGGAGAGTAGCCAAAGGAGATCCGGGCAGTAGATCACCCTCGTATTGCAGGTAAACTGGCTGGTTCAGCGGCGAATGTCCGGGGGTAGGACGGAGCTCCCGCGAATGCGACTACACCATCAGCGCGCCGGAACCGGAAGCCCAGTGGCAAACAGTCTTTTCTTCACCTCCCGCTCAATTTCACAAGCGCATAGACAAAGTCCCGTACACTTTGTGCCGCAAACTATATGCGCATTGGCATGCAATTTTCTTGTACACAATATTGGAAACAGTTCAGACTAGGGGGGAGGACTTGTGGCATAAAGCACACACCCGTATCTTGTTTGTGACGCCAAAAGTTGTGGTATGGCGGGGTGTGTGGGGCAGGGCAGATGTTGTTACCATAGGGGCAGATGGGATTAACTCCTTGTGTTCGTGACACCAGGGCATGGTTTAGCCTTAACCACTCAAAGGTATACCGCTGGATCCTGGGCTAGGCACGGGGGCAATAAAGATACCGACACCAAGTTATGTACAACGGTAGCTTAACTGAGGATAGACAGATGTTACAGTCTATGCAGAACAGCCAGGGCCCAAGGAGGTGACCAGTGATGCAGAGACCTCACAGGTTTGCTGGGACTTGTGGTAGACAGGAGAATTTAGTGCAGGCCACTATGAGGAAACAGAAGACTTAACTTGACTGACAGGACTGTGACTTTAGGTTACTTTGCACTTGACTTGTATCTGCAGGACTTGACTTAAGGCGTCCAATGTTCTGGACACACACAGTAAGACGACTTGACTGCACTGGACCTCAGGAACAAGAGAGAGAAGCTCCATGCAGGGTTTATATGGGGGAGACTATCCCTGAGCCCATGGGTCCTTTTTGGGGTCAGCTGATCAGTAGTACCTCCTTGGTAACAATCACATGGTACATTTATTAAAGATACAACACATAATATAATACACAACATATTTACATGGGGGAAACAACTGCAGGGGGCCCTGGGGACACTGAAGGACACTGCCTGACAGGGCAGGAAAAGTAGGGGGAAACACCACTGGGTCACCACATTATTCCCTATCCGAAGGATAGGGGATAAGTTATAGATCGCAGGTAGTCCGATCACTTGGACCCTCCGATCTCCTGTATGGGGCCACGGCAGTCCGCAGGAAGGGGGCATTCTTAATTATAGATTTGTAAATTACTTCTATTTAAAAAAAAAAAAAAAAAAAAAAAAAAAAAAAAAAAAAAACGTTAATCCTTCCAGTACTTATCAGTTGCTGTATGCTCCACAGGAAGTTGTGCAGTTCTTTCCAGTCTGACCACAGTTCTCTCTGCTGACACCTCTGTCTGTATCAGGAACTGTCCAGAGTAGAAGCAAATCCCCATAGCAAACCTCTCCTGCTCTGCACAGTTCCTGACCTGGACCGAGGTGTCAGCAGAGAGCACTGTGGTCAGACTGGAAAGAACTACACAACTTCCTCTGGAGCATCCAGCAGCTGGACAGTAGAAGCTGATTTACAAGTCTGTTTAACTTTTTGAAACCAGTTGATTTTGTACTTCTTTAATAAACAATAAAAAATACATTTCAAATAATTAGCTTTTTGAGAATTATTTTTTGGTAAGTTGTTGAAATAAGAAAGAAATATTCAGGTCAGGGACCCTGCACCCCAAATTTTTTCAAAAACAATTCTTATGTGGTAAATCTTCTGAAATCTTTTCTATCTCCACATCTGAAGAGCAGTGACTATTTATTCTTCAGGCCCCGAAGCCGTACAGGGTCCCGTATTTATTAGTTGCTTTTTTTTTTTATTTTATTATTTTTTTATTTTTTTATGTTTTAGCACTTTCACTGAATAAAAGAACATTTATTGAAGGAAAATAATAAATAAATAAAAAACCACATTGTTTTGTCGCCTCATTCTGAGACCCATAACTTGGTTATTTTTTCCTCACTGCAGCCGTACGGGGGGCTTGTTCCTGAGCGACAGGTTGAGGAGTTTTTTTGGCACCATTTTGGGGTAGATACAATTCATTATTTGACATTATTGCTTTTTTTTTTTTTTAATTATGCGCAGCGTGGCCTATATAAAGTTATATCTCTACAATGACAATTGTACCTGAACATTTTTATTAAATAATTTTATAATATTTAACCCCTTAAGGACGCAGGGTTTTTCCGTTTTTGCATTTTCATTTTTTTTCCTCATCCCCTTCTAAAAATAACGCTTTCAATTTTGCACCTAAAATTCCATATGATGGCTTATTTTTTTGCGCCACCAATTCTACTTTGCAGTGACGTCAGTCATTTTACCAAAATATCTATGGCAAAGCGGAAAAAAAATTCATTGTGTGACAAAATTGAAGAAAAAATTCAATTTTGTAACTTTTGGGGGCTTCCGTTTAAAAAAAAAAACAAAAAAAAAAACCTTCTCTTTATTGTGTAGGTCCATACGGTTAAAATGATCCAATACTTATATAGGTTTCATTTTGTCGTACTTCTAAAAAAAATCATAACTATCGTATTTTTCGCCCATAGGACGCACCGGCATATAAGACGCACCCTATTTTTAGGTGCAAAATCTAAAAAATTAAAGATTTTGAACCCAATAGTGGTCTTCAACCTGCGGACCTCCAGATGTTGCAAAACTACAACTCCCAGCATGCCCGGACAGCCGTTGGCTGTCCGGGCATGCTGGGAGTTGTAGTTTTGCAACATCTGGAGGTCCGCAGATTGAAGACCACTGCATAGGAGGTAATACTCACGTGTCCCCGCCGCTCCGGACCCGTCACCGCTGCCCTGGATGTCGCTCCATTGCTGTCGCCGCGTCCCCGTCGCTCCGGAACGTCTCTGCTGCCGGCCGGGTATCCTCGCTCTCCGTCGCTGTCATCACGTCGTTACGCACGCCGACGCACGTATGCGACGACGTGAGGACGAGGAAGGAGAGCGCCAGCCATACAGGGGATCCCTGAATGGAGAAGACACCGAGGAGGCAGGTAAGGTCCCTCCCGGTGTCCTGTAAGCACTAACCTGGCTATTCAGTCGGGCTGTTCGGGACGCCGCGGTGAAATCGCTGAACAGCCGGGTTAGTGTCACTTTCCCTTCAGATGCGGCGGTCAGCTTTGATCGCCGCGTCTGAAGGGTTAATACAGGGCATCACCGCGATCGGTGATGTCCTGTATTAGCCGCGGGTCCCGGCCATTGATGGCCGCAGGGACCGCCGCGATAGGGGTGTATTCGCTGTATAAGACGCACCGACTTTTCCCCCCCAGTTTTGGGGAAGAAAAAGTGCGTCTTATACGGCCGAAAATACGGTACATTAAAATTGTCATCTTCTGACCCCTATAACTTTTTAATTTTTCCACATACGGGCCAGTATGAGGGCTAATTTTTGGCGCCGTGATCTGAAGATTATATCGCTATCAGTTTTATATTTATTGGACTTTTTGATCGCTTTTTATGAATTTTTTCATTATATAAAAAGTGACCAAAAATACGCTACTTTGGACTTTGGAATTTTTTGGTGCGTACGCCATTGACCGTGCTGTTTAATTAACTATAGATTTTTATAGACCGGACATTTCTGCACGTTTCAATACCACATATGTTTATTTTTATTTACATCGTTTATTTTTTAAATGGGAAGAGGGGGGGTGATTCAAACTTTTATTAAGGAAGGGGTTGAATGATCTTAACTTTTTTTTCACACTTTTTTTGCAGTGTTATAGCTTCCCCTAGTGGCTATTACACTGCACATACCAATCTCATGCACAGATCATTGCCGTGCATTGACACAGCAAAGATCAGTGTTATCAGGCTCGAAGCAATCAATCCGATCGGAGGCAGGTGACGGGACCTCCGCTCGCGTTCTAGCTGATCAGGACATCGCGATTTCACCGTGATTGTCCCGATCAGCCCGACTGAGCTGCCGGGAAGCTTTTACTTTAATTTTAGACGCGGCGATCAACTTTGAACGCCGTGTCTAAAGGGTTAATAGCGTGCGGCACAACGATTGGTGCTGCAAGCTATTAGCCCAGGGTCCCGGCTTTCATTAGCTGCCGGGACTGACCCGGTATAACGTGGGGTCACGGCGTGACCCTGCGTTTTATACCGGAACTGGGCGCAGGGCGTACAGGTATGCCCTGCATTCTTAAGAGTTAAAATATATATATATATATATATATATATATATATATTCCAAAGATGTTTTCAAGCAGCACAACCCAGTGGTGCAGAAGTGCAGTGGGTGCCGTAGGTACGGCCCAGGTCACGGTCTGTTAGCCCGATACATGCAGAAAAATTCCGCAGCACTCCAGGTGAAAATTCTAAAGTGACTTTATTTTCCCATGAGGAATACATGAAGCATCACTACCTGGGGTGCTGCGGAATCTTTCTGCACATAAATATATTGTAGGGAACAGTTCACACGGTGGGGTCGGCAATGACAGTATTCACACAGGCAGTTGCTTTCAAACGTCTAAGGGGAGGTTTATTTAAGTGATTTTCGTCACAAATCACAATGGAAACAAAACAACGAAACCTAAGCCTGTCCGCCTAAACATCAGGATACCTCACTATCCTACTGTGGGCCTAATGTCTGGCCCCGAGCAACTCACCCAAATGTCCATAGAGGAAGGTTCAGACCTGGTAGGTTTCATCTGCAGCTCTAACTGTGGCTGCTTCTCCTCTGTCTCTCCAGCAATCAGCAGCACCAAACCTCCCCTGAGGACACCTTACATTAGGGAAACCCGTAGTGGACTAGGGGTGTGGACTGGAGCTCCCCCACCTCCAACCTGTCCTCCAGTCCAGGAAATCCAGACCATGTGACTTAACAAGAGAGCCGCAGCAGACTATGCTCTTCTAAAGCAGCATATCCTTCTGGATTTCCTTTATCGTCCCTGGCTGAGAAAACCAGGCGAAATATACACCCCATCCACCACTTTCCCACAATATATATATATATATATATATATATATATATATATATATATTATAAGATGTTTATATTACTATATCCCCCCCCTGAAGTATAAGAAGTTGCGGCCCTTACATCACTGTCATCATATTTGCATTACTTACTTTTTTAACCCAATATGTCCCATCGAAGGTCACCGATCCCCCGTCACAGACTGAACCTCCAACTTTTATAGAATCGAAAGAGGGAAAAGAGACTCTGCCGACCGTATGGGTGATTCCAGTGCAATTACATCTAATGACCACAAGGGGCATCATCTTGGAGTAATTCCCTTTTCTACCCCATCCAGACCAGACCTCCATGATTTGTCTCTGCGGAATCTGCCAAACATCTTACTATAAGAGGAATCTACATACGCCTATTCAAGCTCCCCCTCCATACTGCCTTAAATGATAATAATGCCCCCTCTGTGCCCTCACACACCTATAATGCCCCCTCTGTGCCCCACACACCTATAATGCCCCCTATGTGCCCCACACACCTATAATGTCCCCTCTGTGCCCCACACACCTATAATGCCCCCTCTGTGCCCCCACACACCTATAATGTCCCCTCTGTGCCCCACACATCTATAATGCCTCTCTGTGCCCCACACATCTATAATGCCTCTCTGTGCCCCACACATCTATAATGCCCCTCTGTGCCCCACACATCTATAATGCCCCTCTGTGCCCCACACACTTATAATGCCCCCTCTGTGCAGCCACATATCTATAGTGCTCCCTTTGTGTCCCACACATCTATAATGCCCCTCTGTGCCCCCACACACCTATAATGCCCCTCTGTGCCCCCACACACCTATAATGCCCCCTCTGTGCCCCCACACACCTATAATGCCACCTCTGTGCCCCACACATCTATAATGTCCTCTCTGTGCCCCACACACCTATAATGCCCCCTCTGTGCCCCACACACCTATAATGCCCCCTCTGTGCCCCCACACACCTATAATGCCCCCTCTGTGCCATCACACACCTATAATGCCCCTCTGTGCCCCCACACACCTATAATGCCCACTCTGTGCCCCACACATCTATAATGCCTCTCTGTGCCCCACACACCTATAATGCCCCTCTGTGCCCCACACATCTATAATGCCCCTCTGTGCCCCACACACTTATAATGCCCACTCTGTGCAGCCACATATCTATAGTGCTCCCTCTGTGCCCCCACACACCTATAATGCCCCCTCTGTGCCCCACACACCTATAATGCCCCTCTGTGCCCCACACACCTATAATGCCCCTCTGTGCCCCACACATCTATAATGCCCCTCTGTGCCCCACACACTTATAATGCCCCCTCTGTGCAGCCACATATCTATAGTGCTCCCTTTGTGCCCCAAACACCTATAATGCCCCCTCTGTGCCCCCACACACCTATAATGCCCCCTCTGTGCCCCCACACACCTATAATGCCCCTCTGTGCTCCCACACACTCATAATGCCCCTCTGTGCCCCACACACTCATAATGCCCCTCTGTGCACCCACATATCTATAATGCCCCACTGTGCAGCCACATATCTATAATGCCCCCTCTGTGCCCCCACACACCTATAATGCCCCCTCTGTGCCCCCACACACCTATAATGCCCCCTCTGTGCCCCACACACTTATAATGCCCCTCTGTGCACCCACATATCTATAATGCCCCTCTGTGCAGCCACATATCTATAATGCCCCCTCTGTGCCCCTACACACCTATAATGCCCCCTCTGTGCCCCCACACACCTATAATGCCCCCTCTGTGCCCCACACACTTATAATGCCCCTCTGTGCACCCACATATCTATAGTGCTCCCTTTGTGTCCCACACATCTATAATGTCTCTCATCTGCCTTCTCTGCTCCTACACATCTATAATGTCCTCTCTGCGCTCATACACATCCATATCTATAATCCCCTGTGTACATCCACATATCTATATACTGTAGGGGGGTCCTGTGTGTAGGATGTTCGGATATATAAATTTGTGATACCAGGTCACTGTTAACCTAGACAGTCCAAGGATATGACAGCTTCTCCTGGGCCAGGTGCAGGATAATAAATACACCAATGCCAGGTTCTGGATAACTGTCTCTTTACTGTGCTGGAGGTAGCAGAACTTAAAGAGTTACTGTCATCAAGTAAAACGTTTCATGTTGTTTTCCTTATGAAGAGTGAAGCCTATTGGCCACATATCTTCATTAAAATAAAATCATTATTTCCCACACTTTTTTACTGTTGAAAAAGTGGGGTCTCTCTTCTATAGCGTCGAGCAGGCGCCGGACGTGCGGGTGGAGCGGGACATGGGCGTGGCTCTGTTCACCTCTCGCTCCCTGTCAATCACCTGTCGGGTAACGCCCCCTGCAGCAGAATAAGCTCAGACAGTGATCAGACGTTATAAAGGCAGAACGAAAGAAATAAGGGATGAAATTAAAAAAGAAAAAGTGCGGTGGACTCAGGGTGAAGAGGGGAACTCACTATCCATCTTTACTTGGTGACAGATACTCTTTAAACAATACAGACTTCTATGCAGGGGGATGGGCAGAGTGGATCCCGGGGAGCCTGTAGCCTTGCTGGGAGTTGTAGTGGCCGATGAATGCAGCTTTAAGATTAGAAGCAGCACAAACTGAACTGAGAGACTAAACTTGACCGACTAAAGTAGAGATTTCCCCAAATACGTTGCTTACTGCCAGGCATTGACAGTTCACCGGCGCGTGGGGCTTCCAGAGATTTGACGTGGGGCCTCCTCAATGCAGCTGAACTCTCCTCCCCTCCTCAATGCAGCTGAACTCTCCTCCCCTCCCCACTGCAGCTGAACTCTCCTCCCCTCCCCACTGCAGCTGAACTCTCCTCCCCTCCCCACTGCAGCTGAACTCTCCTCCCCTCCCCACTGCAGCTGAACTCTCCTCCCCTCCTCACTGCAGCTGAACTCTCCTCCCCTCCTCACTGCAGCTGAACTCTCCTCCCCTCCCCACTGCAGCTGAACTCTCCTCCCCTCCCCACTGCAGCTGAACTCTCCTCCTCTTCCCACTGCAGCTGAACTCTCCTCCCCTCCCCACTGCAGCTGAACTCTCCTCCCCTCCCCACTGCAGCTGAACTCTCCTCCCCTCCTCACTGCAGCTGAACTCTCCTCCCCTCCTCACTGCAGCTGAACTCTCCTCCCCTCCCCACTGCAGCTGAACTCTCCTCCTCTTCCCACTGCAGCTGAACTCTCCTCCCCTCCCCACTGCAGCTGAACTCTCCTCCCCTCCCCACTGCAGCTGAACTCTCCTCCCCTCCTCACTGCAGCTGAACTCTCCTCCCCTCCTCACTGCAGCTGAACTCTCCTCCCCTCCTCACTGCAGCTGAACTCTCCTCCCCTCCTCACTGCAGCTGAACTCTCCTCCCCTCCCCACTGCAGCTGAACTCTCCTCCCCTCCCCACTGCAGCTGAACTCTCCTCCCCTCCCCACTGCAGCTGAACTCTCCTCTCCTCCCCTCCCCACTGCAGCTGAACTCTCCTCCCCTCCCCACTGCAGCTGAACTCTCCTCTCCTCCCCTCCTCACTGCAGCTGAACTCTCCTCCCCTTTCCACAGCAGCTGAACTCTCCTCCCCTCCCCACTGCAGCTGAACTATCCTCCTCCCCTCCCCACTGCAGCTGAACTCTCCTCCCCTCCTCACTGCAGCTGAACTCTGCTGTAATAATTAAACCGCAGAATTGTGTTTGATTTTTTATTTAACTCCACAAATATAAAAGATGCCAATGAAATACAAATTACAGCCCATGAATGATCACTAGAACTAGCAGGGAGAGAGAAGCGTGCAGCCACTCAGACCTGACAAACTACTGAACGAGCAGAGAGAGAAGCGTGCAGCCACTCAGACCTGACCGACCACTGAACGAGCAGAGAGAGAAGCGTGCAGCCACTCAGACCTGACCGACCACTGAACGAGCAGAGAGAGAAGCGTGCAGCTACTCAGACCTGACCGACCACTGAACGAGCAGAGAGAAGCGTGCAGCCACTCAGACCTGACCAACCACTGAACGAGCAGAGAGAGAAGCGTGCAGCCGCTCAGACCTGACCGACCACTGAACGAGCAGAGAGAGAAGCGTGCAGCCACTCAGACCTGACCGACCACTGAACGAGCAGAGAGAGAAGCGTGCAGCTACTCAGACCTGACCGACCACTGAACGAGCAGAGAGAAGCGTGCAGCCACTCAGACCTGACCAACCACTGAACGAGCAGAGAGAGAAGCGTGCAGCCGCTCAGACCTGACCGACCACTGAACGAGCAGAGAGAGAAGCGTGCAGCCGCTCAGACCTGACAAACCACTGAACGAGCGGGGAGAGAAGCGTGCAGCCGCTCAGACCTGACAAACCACTGAACGAGCAGAGAGAGAAGCGTGCAGCCGCTCAGACCTGACCGACCACTGAACGAGCAGAGAGAGAAGCGTGCAGCCGCTCAGACCTGACAAACCACTGAACGAGCGGGGAGAGAAGCGTGCAGCCACTCAGACCTGACAAACCACTGAACGAGCAGAGAGAGAAGCGTGCAGCCGCTCAGACCTGACAAACCACTGAACGAGCAGAGAGAGAAGCGTGCAGCCGCACAGACCTGACCGACCACTGAACGAGCAGAGAGAGAAGCGTGCAGCCGCTCAGACCTGACAAACTACTGAACGAGCAGAGAAAGAAGCGTGCAGCCACTCAGACCTGACCGACCACTGAACGAGCAGAGAGAGAAGCGTGCAGCCACTCAGACCTGACCGACCACTGAACGAGCAGAGAGAGAAGCGTGCAGCCACTCAGACCTGACCGACCACTGAACGAGCAGAGAGAGAAGCGTGCAGCCACTCAGACCTGACCGACCACTGAACGAGCAGAGAGAGAAGCGTGCAGCCGCTCAGACCTGACCGACCACTGAACGAGCAGAGAGAGAAGCGTGCAGCCGCTCAGACCTGACAAACCACTGAACGAGCAGAGAGAGAAGCGTGCAGCCGCTCAGACCTGACCGACCACTGAACGAGCAGAGAGAGAAGCGTGCAGCCGCTCAGACCTGACCGACCACTGAACGAGCAGAGAGAGAAGCGTGCAGACGCTCAGACCTGACCGACCACGGAATGAGCAGGGAGAGAAGCGTGCAGCCGCTCAGACCTGACAAACCACTGAACGAGCAGGGAGAGAAGCATGCAGCCGCTCAGACCTGACCGACCACTGAACAAGCAGAGAGAGAAGCGTGCAGCCCCTCAGATCTGACCGACCACTGAACAAGCAGAGAGAGAAGCGTGCAGCCACTCAGACCTGACCGACCACTGAACGAGCAGAGAGAGAAGCGTGCAGCCGCTCAGACCTGACCGACCACTGAACGAGCAGAGAAAGAAGCGTGCAGCCGCTCAGACCTGACCGACCACTGAACGAGCAGAGAGAGAAGCGTGCAGACGCTCAGACCTGACCGACCACGGAACGAGCAGGGAGAGAAGCGTGCAGCCGCTCAGACCTGACAAACCACTGAACGAGCAGGGAGAGAAGTGTGCAGCCCCTCAGACCTGACAAACCACTGAACGAGCAGAGAGAGAAGCGTGCAGCCCCTCAGACCTGACCGACCACTGAAAGAGCAGAGAGAGAAGCGTGCAGCCACTCAGACCTGACCGACCACTGAACGAGCAGAGAGAGAAGAGTGCAGCCGCTCAGACCTGACAAACCACTGAACAAGCATAGAGAGAAGCTTGCAGCCACTCAGACCTGACCGACCACTGAACGAGCAGAGAGGGAAGCGTGCAGCCACTCAGACCTGACCGACCACTGAACGAGCAAAGAGAGAAGCGTGCAGCCACTCAGACCTGACCGACCACTGAACGAGCAGAGAGAGAAGCGTGCAGCCACTCAGACCTGACCGACCACTGAACGAGCAGAGAGAGAAGCGTGCAGCCACTCAGACCTGACCGACCACTGAACGAGCAGAGAGAGAAGCGTGCAGCCACTCAGACCTGACCGACCACTGAACGAGCAGAGAGAGAGAAGCGTGCAGCCACTCAGACCTAACCGACCACTGAACGAGCAGAGAGAGAAGCGTGCAGCCACTCAGACCTGACAAACTACTGAACGAGCAGAGAGAGAAGCGTACAGCCGCTCAGACCTGACCGACCACTGAACGAGCAGAGAGAGAAGCGTGCAGCCCCTCAGACCTGACCGACCACTGAACGAGCGGGGAGAGAAGCGTGCAGCCGCTCAGACCTGACAAACCACTGAACGAGCAAAGAGAGAAGCATGCAGCCGCTCAGACCTGACCGACCACTGAACGAGCGGGGAGAGAAGCATGCAGCCGCTCAGACCTGACAAACCACTGAAGGAGCAAAGAGAGAAGCATGCAGCCGCTCAGACCTGACCGACCACTGAACAAGCAGAGAGAGAAGCGTGCAGCCGCTCAGACCTGACCAACCACTGAACGAGCAGAGAGAGAAGCGTGCAGCCACTCAGACCTGACCGACCACTGAACGAGCAGAGAGAGAAGCGTGCAGCCACTCAGACCTGACCGACCACTGAACGAGCAGAGAGAGAAGCGTGCAGCCGCTCAGACCTGACAAACCACTGAACGAGCAGGGAGAGAAGCGTGCAGCCCCTCAGACCTGACAAACCACTGAACGAGCAGAGAGAGAAGCGTGCAGCCACTCAGACCTGACCAACCACTGAAAGAGCAGAGAGAGAAGCGTGCAGCCACTCAGACCTGACCGACCACTGAAAGAGCAGAGAGAGAAGCGTGCAGCCACTCAGACCTGACCGAGCTGAACGAGCAGAAAGAGAAGCGTGCAGCCACTCAGACCTGACCGACCACTGAACGAGCAGAGAGAGAAGCGTGCAGCCACTCAGACCTGACAAACCACTGAACAAGCATAGAGAGAAGCTTGCAGCCGCTCAGACCTGACCGACCACTGAACGAGCAGAGAGGGAAGCGTGCAGCCCCTCAGACCTGACCGACCACTGAACGAGCAAAGAGAGAAGCGTGCAGCCACTCAGACCTGACCGACCACTGAACGAGCAGAGAGAGAAGCGTGCAGCCACTCAGACCTGACCGACCACTGAACGAGCAGAGAGAGAAGCGTGCAGCCGCTCAGACCTGACAAACCACTGAACAAGCAGAGAGAGAAGCGTGCAGCCGCTCAGACCTGACCGACCACTGAACGAGCAGAGAGAGAAGCGTGCAGCCACTCAGACCTGACAAACCACTGAACAAGCAGAGAGAGAAGCGTGCAGCCACTCAGACCTGACAAACCACTGAACAAGCAGAGAGAGAAGCGTGCAGCCACTCAGACCTGACCGACCACTGAACAAGCAGAGAGAGAAGCGTGCAGCCACTCAGACCTGACAAACCACTGAACAAGCAGAGAGAGAAGCGTGCAGCCGCTCAGACCTGACCATATATCATCCTTTTAGTTCTGTGTAAACAGGCGATGAAAGATGAATTTAAATGGCCGCACAATAGATTAAGCCTTGAGAAGGTTCAGCAAAAAGAAAAAAGGATCAGCGAAATCCATGTTCATTTGTTGCCTCCCTTCTAAAAGGGCCCTAAGAGATTATTATCAGGGCCCATTATATAATTGTCGTCTGAGCTCCCACAATGCACTGTTCTCTGGGGGTGACTGGAGTAGAAGACATGATGGGAATAGACTTTTTTTGCTAACTTTTTTGAGTATGAGATGTGATGTGAAGGTGAGTGATGTCTTCTAGGGACATCACATGGGACCGCACAGCGTGAGATCTCAGGAATGAAGGAGTAAGGGAAGGACACCATGTTCCAGTGACCGGGCTCCTTAATGCCATTAATCGACCGACTATTGAATAATAATAAATTCATTACATAAAAATCTGAGCTGTAAAGAAGCTTCTGCCATAGAGAACGTGCAGATTATTATCAGCAATGACATCGAGGACAAGAGCCCCTCCGTCCTGTATATGTGTAAGGACCTGATATATACAGATTAACCATTGTGTAGTGAAAAATTATTCTAGTTGCCAGTAAAGGGTTTTTATGTTCTACATATAAATTTAAGTTATATCCTGTATTATACTCCAGAGCTGTACTCACTATTCTGCTGGTGAGGTCACTGTGTACATACATTACATTACTTATCCTGTACTGATCCTGAGATATATCCTGTAAATCTTTTTTATTAGAAAAATGTAAATCATAACAAACACAAAAACCAGCACAACTTTGCCATAACTGAAAACAACCACATAAAATAACATAAACCCAAACTTTACATTTCAAATAAAAGAACATAAATCCTGCCTAACCGGCCAGCCCAGTTTTCCCTAGAAAAAACTAGAGACGCACCTTACATAACCAAATATCTAACAACACTCACATACATACTCAACTTGCATTACCAAAAAAGAAACATAAAAATAGCACTATTTAGCTGTATCTCAAAAACACCCAAACTTGGGAAAACACACACAACAAGGACTCCCACTACACCCCATTAATTTAATATATATATGTATATATACACATACTTTTTTTTTTCCCCCTAATTGTTAAGAAAGAAAATTAAATCTATAACTCAAAAACACCCAAACTTGGGGAAAAGACGACCTAGACCAAAGAGAAACGAAATCCACTACGGGATACAAAAATACCAAAGAAAAATTTATACAAAAATAACAACTGGTTCGACTGCCATAATATAAGATAAACAAAATTATAACATATTATACATATAGACTATATACACCTAAATATACAGAAAACACACCTACAAATACAATAAAACAACCTACATTAAACTGTCCCTTCACCCACACCACCCGCCCTCCTGTACATGGGTCAGAGTCCATACAGTTCATAGTCCTCAATGTCCAGTTCATAACTGACCCATGCCAGGTCCACCAAAACAAACAACCACCACCACCCACAAATACACCCTCCCAACCTAGAACTCCTCCCAACCAACTTTATCATTATCAGCATTACAATATACTTAAACAAACAATACAACCCACTTTAGGCCCAAGTTCGGTGCCTGTAAGCCCTTCATAACCTTAACATCTGAAAACAAAACAAAAAGCTATGGTGCACATGCATTAGCCCACCACCAGGAAGAAGGATGGCAATCCTGATACATACAAAATTTACATTCTTTCCCTAACTCCACCCTACCTCTCTCCCTACCATTATCCCTAAAAATAAACTGACCGTACTATCACCCTAACCCTGTCCCTACATCACTGTCCCTAACCAAATCAAGGGTACTCTACCCAAAAGGTCTAGTACCTAGGGCACATCAAAAGAAAACCCTCTCCATAGGAGAGAAGCCCTACTGGTACCAAGACTGCCATTCTCCAAAGACCTGATCTTCCTGAGGTCACCAGTGATATTCCTACAGACCTCCACCTCGGAGAGGACTTTCCGCTGTGTAGACACTAAACACCGTGCATTCCACGTATAGTACCTAACCACTAAACTGACTAAGAATAAAGTGCCCCGATCACGGCCACCCAGGGTCCTGAATGCCCCATAAGCCCACTCCGGACAGGTAAGGCCGGTAAGTTGACTCCAGCCGATGGGAGCGCCCACCCGGTTGTAGACCCCTATATTAAAGGGACAATGAAGCAGGAAATGGTCCATGCTTTCCAGCATGTCCCCGCACTCTTCTCGGGGACACCCCCGGTCATCAGATCTCCTACACTTCAAATTGTCCCTCACATATAGCTTCCCCTGAAAGCAGCGCCAGGCCAAGTCCCAAAACTTCTGGGGGATCCTTTTCATGTTTAAAAGATACAACCCCACCCTCAGATCCCGACCTGGGCAGTCCCTGAGCGCCAGAGGCTTCTGGAAGTGGGTCAACAGAACCCGTTTGTCAAGGAACTGCCTTGACTGGGTTCTGATTTCCCACACTCCCAGACCCCACCGACGTATCGCCTTCAGAGTCGGGGTAGCGTAAGCCGGAAGATATCCATGGGGCGTACGAAGGTCCTTCACTTGCCCTCCTGTCTCCGATTCCTGGAAGAAAGGCCGAAACCATTACCTGCAGGAGATTACCCACGGAGGAGCCCTCTCTGACCAGAGGTTTGAGATGTTGGCTTTCAAGAAGGTGTTCGTTAAGAACACCACAGGGTTTACCATAGATAATCCCCCTAGTCTCCTCGTGCGGTACGTAACCTCCCTCTTGACTAGGTTCATCCTGTTCCCCCATAACAGTTGGAAAAACAGGCTGCAGACCCTAGTATAGTAAGCCTCTGGCAAGATACATACGCTGCCCAGATAGATAAACAAGGGGAGCAGGTACGATTTGATCAGGTGTACCCTTTCCCTGAGGGTCATAGATCAACCCTTCCACTGGTCCACCTTCTGAGCGGAATCCTGGAGCTTACCATCCCAGTATTTGGTGGGATAATCATCCTGGCCGAATGTGATGCCCAGAATTTTTGCTGACTCTTGGGGCCCTGGAAGGGTGTCCGGGAGATCAAACGTGGGATCTCCCCCTCCCAGCAAGAGACTTTCACACTTATCCGGGTTGATCTTAGACCCGGATGCCTCCGAATAGCGTTCCACCTCCGACATCACCACAAGGACACGAAAATGGTGGCATCATCAGCGTACACCACTACTCTCTGGGCGACATCCAGCTCCGCCAGACTCATCCTGACTCCCGCCAACAGCCCACAATCTACCCTCTGGACGAAGGGATCGATTGCGAACACGTATAAAAGCGGGCTCAAAGGACAACCCTGACGGACACCGGACCCCACCTCAAAAGAGCGGCCAGACCAACCGTTCACCAGCGGGAAACTCTCTGCCGCTGCATATAAGGTGACAAGCCAATTCACAAAAGTACTCGGTAAGCCATATCTCAGGAGGACGGACCAGAGGTACTCGTGGTTCACCCGATCAAATGCTTTGGCCTGATCCAAGGACAGCATGTACCCCTTCCTTCCAGAGACCTGCACTACTCCACTCCACTGCCTCCCTGACACTAAGGACAGCACTTAAGGTGCTGCGGCCTGGAACAGAGAAGTGCCGGGCCCCTGAAAGGAGCCGGGGTGCAAACTTCACCAGCCAATTAAACAGTATCTTGGCCAGAAGCTTCCTGTCCGTATTGAGAAGAGCTATGGGCCTCCAATTCTCAATCCGGCTGGGATCTTTACCCTTTGAGAGAAGAATCAGGGCTGACCTCCTCATTGACTTCGGCAGAGTGCCCGAGGAGAGACACTCATTGAATACCTCAGTCAAGAGGGGAGCTAAAGACTCCTTAAAGGTCCTGTACCACTCGTATGTTAAGCCATCCGGACCTGGCGACTTCTTAGGGGCGAGTCCCTCGATCGCCAGTCTCACTTCCTCTTCCCTGATTTCTTCTGCCAAAACATCGAGAGGGGTCTACCCCTGGCTCAGGAATGGTTTCAGCCAGGAAAGCCGACATCCTGTCTCGATCTAGATCCTTCCTTCCCAAGAGGCGCGAGTAGAAGGATCTGACGACCTCCAAGATCCCTGATCTGGACCGATTCAGAGATCCCGTACTATCAATCAGTCCTGAAATGACTTTACTACTCACTGACATCTTACAGTTTCTGTAAGGATCGGGCGAGCTGTACTTCCCGAAATCCCTCTCAAAAACCAAAGATGCCTATCGTACTGACACCTCATCAGCAAGGATTTCACTCTGGAGATATCCTCTCGGCTACCTCCAGTCGAAACGAGAAGCTCGAGTTTCCTCCTCAGTCCCTGATACAGGCGATACCTATTCAGGGACCTGAGGCTCGAAAGCTGGTGGAAGAACCCCGCAACCCGCTTCTTGAATATCTCCCACCACTCTGACTTACTACTACATAGGTCCAGTAAAGGTACCTGACTCTGAAGAAAATCCTCAAAGGACTGTCTTATCTCCGCTTCCTCCAGGAGGGACGAATTCAGCTTCCAATAACCTTTTCCCATCCGGGGGGTCTCTGAAACATTCAGGGAAAGCAAAATCATACAGTGGTCGGAGAACTCCACCTCAACCACGGACACTGCGGAAGAGACAGCTTCCTCCTTCAAATAAAACCTGTCTATCCTAGACCTGCAGCTACCTCGATGATAGGTGAAACCCGCGTGGCCTGAGGGGCTCCGGATGTGGGCATCCTCTAGGCGAGCTTCCGTAACTATACTATTGAGAGCTATGCTATCATAAGCCAACCGATCATTGGAGCCTCTCCTGTCTTGGGATCTCGTGACAGTATTGAAATCCCCTCCAAAGATCACCTGTCGGCTTGTAAAAAGAAAGGGCTTAATCCTCATAAAGAGATCTTTTCATCCCCACTTGGTTTGCGGGGCGTAGATGTTAATAAGCCGGAGCTCTTGTCCCTTCATGAGGACATCTAAGATCAGGCACCTCCCCATTTCTAACTCAATAACCCGTAGGCATTCAACAGGAGCGGTAAAAAGGACCGCCACCCCACTATACGGCTCAGCCGCAAGAGACCAGTGGGAGGGGCCGCGCCTCCACTCTCTCCTGGCTTTTACCAGGGAGGCTAGATCTGACAACCTGGTCTCCTGTAAAAAGAAAATGTCGGCATCAACACGGCCGAGAAAATCAAAGGCTGCGAATCTAGCCGTATCAGACTTTATGCTGGCACAGTTAATAGATGCCAGCGTCAATGGGGTGAGTGCCGCCATCATGGGTGATTGAGATAGACGACCCTAACCCCCTCATTTCTGTTTCTTCTTTACCCCCTCATCCCCAGACGAGGAGGCTTCCTTCTCTTTGGACCTTTTTTGATTCTGACAGGTCCATTTTTGAATCCCCATCTCCACCTGGCTCCGGTTTGGCCCCATCCCCTGAGGAAATTGCCCCATGTGGACAGGGCCCAGTTCCCCCTGGAGGCTCCCCCACGTCAGGCACCCCATCCCTGACCCCCCCCCTCCAAGGAGGGGGAGGGGATGTCTTCAAGTACAGAGTATCGGTTAGACAGATCAATCAGAGGGGGGCAGGTAAGCTTCCGCTTGGGACCTGTCCGTAGCACGGGGACTAGAGGGCTCCGACCTCTTCTTTCCCCCTTTACTGTCCTTTTTTGGCCGCTCTTCACCCTCCTCATCCACACTTTCAAAGTGGGAGGAATCGGAAAGATCGGCCTTGCTGCCCTCTTCTCTACAGATTCTCCCCATTTCCTCATCCAGCACATTCTCCCCCAGGGCCTCAGCAGTTTCAGGACTAACCTCAGGAGCAGGGCCTGAAGCTACCCCTGCCACATGGGAACTCTCAAGTTCCCTGCTCCTTCTCCGATTAGCCTCCCGCCTCAGCTTGGCGGGACTTTTCCTCTTCACTGACCCTGTTGCACCTTCACCCGCACTCGTGCCCTCCCCAGCTGAAGCAACATTACTGCTGTCTCCAGCCAAGGTGACCGTGGCATGGGCAAAGGCGCTAGGACAATGGCTGAAAGGGTGTCCTAAGACACCACACAGATGACACCTGATCTGCCTACAGGATGCGGCAAGATGACCTACCCCACCACACAGAGCACAGACCTGCACGGTACAGGCTGCACTAAAGTGAGTGGGGCTGCCACACCTGTGACAGACCTTGGGCTGCCCCTGGTAGAAAACTTGTATTCTGTCTCTCCCAAGAAAAGCAGCTGATGGGATGTGGGCAACAGTGCTCCCCGAACGCTTCAGTTTGACGGAAAACGTCCAGGCCCCAGACTAGATCCCATGCTCGTCATAGTTCTTTTTTAGCATGTCCGTCACATCCCCATATCTGCTGAGCCAGGTCATGATGTCATAGCAAGAGAGTGACTCGTTACGTGTCAAAACGGTCACTTTCTTGACCAAATTCTGATGGGATATCGCCTTTACGGCAAAATCCCGCCAGCCGGGCTCGCTTTTCACCACCTCATAGTTCGACCAGAAAAGTTCCAAACACTCCGGCCGAGCGAAGCTGATGTCAAACTCGGAAGTACCGTAGGGGTGGATCAGGGCAAAGATGTCACTTGCCCTGAATTCCATCCGGAGGAGGAGCTCAACCACCTTACCCCGAGGCGGACACGCATCTTCGCCCCTCCACACTAAACGGACCACATTCCTACGGCCACTTTCCTGCCCGGTTGTCGGGAGGGACCAGACCACCTCCCCGTTTTGTTCTCGGAAGGCGCCTAAGCCGTGTCTTTCTATCCAAAAAGACAGGTCAACCTCACCCCTCCCCTCTACCTGGATCGACCTGTCTCCCCTACGTAGAGCCTCCAGGAGGCGCTGTTGCAAGTGACCCCCAGAGCCAGATGGAGATGGGGATCCCCCTGCTCTCGAACCTCCTACTTGGACTCAATATCTCCCTGTATACTGTCACGATCCCGGCTGGTAGGAGGTGGATCCTCTGTGCCAGAGAGGGATTGGCGTGGACCGTGCTAGTGGACCGGTTCTAAGTCACTACTGGTGTTCACCAGAGCCCGCCGCAAAGCGGGATGGTCTTGCTGCGGCGGTAGTGACCAGGTCGTATCCACTAGCAACGGCTCAACCTCTCTGACTGCTGAAGATAGGCGCGGTACAAGGGAGTAGACAAAGCAAGGTCGGACGTAGCAGAAGGTCGGGGCAGGCAGCAAGAATCGTAGTCAATAAGGCAAGCAGGAGGTCAAGTACACGGTATGGATAATCACAGTAACGCTTTCACTAGGCTCAAAGGCAACAAGATCCGGCAAGGGAGTGCATGGGAGGAGATCATATATAGTCTGGGAGCAGGTGGGAGCCAATTAAGCTAATTGGGCCAGGCACCAATCATTGGTGCACTGGCCCTTTAAGTCTCAGGGAGCTGGCGCGCGCGCGCCCTAGAGAGCGGAGCCGCGCGCGCCAGCACATGACAGCAGGGGACGGGAACGGGTAAGTGACCTGGGATGCGATTCGCGAGCGGGCGCGTCCCGCTGTGCGAATCGCATCCCCGACGGCCATGACAGTGCAGCGCTCCCGGTCAGCGGGACCGACCGGGGCGCTGCGGAGAGAGAGACGCCGTAAGCGCTCCGGGGAGGAGCGGGGACCCGGAGCGCTAGGCGTAACAGTACCCCCCCCTTAGGTCTCCCCTTCTCTTTGTCCGGTAACTGCCTCCCCTGGGATGAGGACACCGGGAAAGAAAGGAGGGTTTCCTCAACGGCAGGCAGTACAGCAGGAGTGGGAATGGGGAGGGAGGGCAGAGGGCGAGACCTGGCACGGGGCAGTGTGACACCAGGACGGGGGCCATGGAGAGGCACCGAGGCTGGCCTGACTGGACTGGGAGGGGGGGAGAGGCACTTCTTATGGCAGGACGGCAGACCGGTTACAGGGAGAACCACAGGGTCACGGCAGGGAGTACTGGGAACCGGTTTAAGGCAGTCCTTGAAACAAGAGGAACCCCAGCTCTTGATCTCCCCTGTGGACCAATCCAGGGTTGGGGAATGGTGTTGAATCCAGGGTAGTCCAAGGAGAATTTCGGAAGTGCAATTGGAGAGGACCAAAAACTCAATTTTTTCGTGATGAGGTCCGATGCACATTAGGAGGGGCTCCGTGCGGTAACGCACGGTGCAATCCAACCTGACTCCGTTGACCGCGGAAATGTAGAGCGGCTTGACGAGACGGGTCACCGGGATGCGGAATTTATTCACCAAGGACTCACGAATAAAATTCCCAGAGGCACCAGAGTCCAGGCAGGCCACGGCTGAGAGGGAGAAGTTGGCTGAAGGGGAAATCCGCACGGGCACCGTGAGACGTGGAGAAGCCGGCTTAGAATCAAGAGACGCCACACCCACGAGAGCTGGGTGCGAGCGTGCGTTTCCCAGACGTGGAGGGCGGATAGGGCAATCCACCAAGTAATGTTCGGTACTGGCACAGTACAGACAAAGATTCTCTTCCCTACGGCGATTCCTCTCCTCCCGGGTCAGGCGAGACCGATCCACTTGCATGGCCTCCTCGGCGGGAGGCCTAGGCGTAGATTGCAATGGAGACTGTGGGAGAGGTGTCCAGAGATCTAAGTCTTTTTCCTGGCGGAGCTCTTGATGTCTCTCAGAAAAACGCATGTCAATGCGAGTGGCTAGATGAATGAGTTCGTGCAGGTTAGCAGGAGTTTCTCGTGCGGCCAGAACATCTTTAATGTTGCTGGATAGGCCTTTTTTAAAGGTCGCGCAGAGGGCCTCATTATTCCAGGATAGTTCAGAAGCAAGAGTACGGAATTGTATGGCGTACTCGCCAACGGAAGAATTACCCTGGACCAGGTTCAGCAGGGCAGTCTCAGCAGAAGAGGCTCGGGCAGGTTCCTCAAAGACACTTCGAATTTCCGAGAAGAAGGAGTGTACAGAGGCAGTGACGGGGTCATCGCGGTCCCAGAGCGGTGTGGCCCATGAAAGAGCTTTCCCAGACAGAAGGCTGACTACGAAAGCCACCTTAGACCTTTCAGTAGGAAACTGGTCCGACATCATCTCCAAGTGCAGGGAACATTGCGAAAGAAAGCCACGGCAAAACTTAGAGTCCCCATCAAATTTGTCCGGCAGGGACAAGCGGAGGCTAGGAGTGGCCACTCGCTGCGGAAGAGGTGCAGGAGCTGGCGGAGGAGATGGTTGCTGCTGCTGTAGCTGAGACTGAAATTGTTGTAGCTGTGACTGAAGCTGCTGTAGCTGCGACTGGAGTTGCTGTGTCATGGTGGTCAAGTACGACAGCTGGTGATCTTGTTGGGCAATCTGTCGGGCTTGCTGGGCGACCAGTGTGGGGAGGTCGGCGACAACTGGCAGAGGAACTTCAGCGGGATCCATGGCCGGATCTACTGTCACGATCCCGGCTGGTAGGAGGTGGATCCTCTGTGCCAGAGAGGGATTGGCGTGGACCGTGCTAGTGGACCGGTTCTAAGTCACTACTGGTGTTCACCAGAGCCCGCAGCAAAGCGGGATGGTCTTGCTGCGGCGGTAGTGACCAGGTCGTATCCACTAGCAACGGCTCAACCTCTCTGACTGCTGAAGATAGGCGCGGTACAAGGGAGTAGACAAAGCAAGGTCGGACGTAGCAGAAGGTCGGGGCAGGCAGCAAGAATCGTAGTCAATAAGGCAAGCAGGAGGTCAAGTACACGGTATGGATAAGCACAGTAACGCTTTCACTAGGCTCAAAGGCAACAAGATCCGGCAAGGGAGTGCATGGGAGGAGATCAGATATAGTCTGGGAGCAGGTGGGAGCCAATTAAGCTAATTGGGCCAGGCACCAATCATTGGTGCACTGGCCCTTTAAGTCTCAGGGAGCTGGCGCGCGCGCGCCCTAGAGAGCAGAGCCGCGCGCGCCAGCACATGACAGCAGGGGACGGGAACGGGTAAGTGACCTGGGATGCGATTCGCGAGCGGGCGCGTCCCGCTGTGCGAATCGCATCCCCGACGGCCATGACAGTGCAGCGCTCCCGGTCAGCGGGACCGACCGGGGCGCTGCGGAGAGAGAGACGCCGTAAGCGCTCCGGGGAGGAGCGGGGACCCGGAGCGCTAGGCGTAACATATACATGGTGATTCTGACTGAAAGGCCCACTAAGGTCTCCACTGACTGTCTAATCATCACCATAAAGGCGAGAGCAGGTCACAGAAAGCGCTTCCCCCTTCATATTTGATGCTTTTTACATTTCTATTCGCTTAGTACAGAGGCATATTAGGGGCTCTGTGTTGTTCCAGGCGAATTGCTTTATTCCTAATACACCGTTGCCGTTACTATGGACGCTGCTCTGTCACATACGGCGCCACCCTCTGTCTGCGTCATAGAGGGTTGAGCGCTAGGACGCAGCATCTGGTCGGCGGCGGATATGACGTCAGACGCCGGCATGGTCTCAGTGAGCGCTCAGCAGCCGCAAGTATCAGACGGCTCCCGCCACTGTGGGTAGGAGCGCTACATGGTGAACCATCACCGGAAGCAAGGCGGCTCGAACTGTGAGTACACTTGTTGGTGCTTCATGCACCCTTTGCTTTTCAGGTACACGCAAGTGACTTACTTATAGGGACAATATTTTATTCCCTTATAGGTAACTACGGACCTTACAGGGACATGTGAGTGACTACATCAACGGAAATAATTAGCACTATAGAGGAACATTTATTGAAACCCTCTATTTTCTGTATGTTTTTCTTCACAGATTTACCAATGACTGCAACCCTGTTGTCCTGTAACATAGTGTCCTGAATCCTTGCTTGGGGCACACTATGTATCGGGTGTTTCCCCCATATATGTAACCATGGTTCTCAGTTTATAAACTTTGTCTTATGTGTACAATAACTCTTCTACTTGGTGGGCTTAGCACAATAGCCATTACACCAGGAACTTTTGCTTGAGAGGTCCCCTGATGACACCACACTACTGTGGCAGAAACGCGTTGGGTCTATGCTGATAGCATTAGTTTGCAACAATCTTGGATAACTCCACATTGTTATGTGGTAACTCTTTGATATTTATATTGATTTGGTGCTGGATTTATTTATGAGCACTTTTTTGGTTACTCTGGTGGCTTTTAATGCATATTATTATAAGTTAAGTCTTATGGAGTTCCCTTCGATCAGCACAAATTTTTGTTGTTGATTATTTTTCTGTTTATTATTCTGGGAATAATTGGGCCATATGCAGGCCGTATATACAATTATATGCATGTTTCTTTAATCTCCATAGCAGGAGAACCTACCCAGGTGTCTGCCACACACCTGGGGAGGGGTGGATGAAAATCTCTGCTTCTGTGGAAGTCTCAGGAGCTCAGCAGAACACAACCTCTCTCCAGAGCTGTACTCACTATTCTGCTGGTGAGGTCACTGTGTACATACATTACATTACTTGTGGTCGTGGCCCATGTATAGAAAATGTACGTACTTACCAACCCTCCGTCCCGATCTGCTATTCAGCTCGTCCACCTGAAAAACACATCCTACCACTAAATGCATGTGTCATAACCTAGGTTGGTTCTAACTGACCCTATCACTGCTTCTAACAGCGGTTGAATTGTGCCAAAACCGCGAACGAGGGCACGCCTATAGAGGGCATACCCTATAATAAAGAATAGAGAAAAAGGGTTTTTGGGAGGGTGGGCAATGCTGTACAACGAACGCCCCGGCTGCAGAGAGGCCGGGCGTTAAATACCCCTGGCCCCTCCCACAAATTCAGCCGATAGGCTTCCCACTTGTGGTCGTGGCCCATGTATAGAAAATGTACGTACTTACCAACCCTCCGTCCCGATCTGCTATTCAGCTCGTCCACCTGAAAAACACATCCTACCACTAAATGCATGTGTCATAACCTAGGTTGGTTCTAACTGACCCTATCACTGCTTCTAACAGCGGTTGAATTGTGCCAAAACCGCGAACGAGGGCACGCCTATAGAGGGCAAAAATGACACAGATAGGTTCAATGATGCAAGCAATTAATTTTATTCATTATAAAACTAACACTCTGAATACATCCGCCATTTCCAGCTGGGGGTTCGGAATGTATGTAGTGAAGGCATTAGAGTTCCATCTACCTAACTTTTTTAGTACGTGTACTGGTACTCCGTGCTTGGAGGCTGCTGAGGCTGCCCCTATACGGAATGAATGTCCCGAGTAGCAGCGTGGGTCAAGACCCAACAGCCTAACCAATGTGCGCACGTGACTGACAAATTGCGAAGTAGTGAGCGGTGCAGAATCAAACGGCAGCAACGGCCTTACCTCTGATCGATTGTTCATGATGCTTGCCCACTCGGAAAGTACCACTAGCGGACACCAGGGATTGCCGGAGGGATAGTACCGTATCGCAGTAGCCTTCCTGCAAGTTTTGGTACCCCGTAATGTCAGCTCTGCATAATCTTGTCTGATGCTAAGTTGCGTTTTCTCTACAAACGGTGCTGCTCGTGACGCACAAGTGAACTCCCCAGGCCTCAGAAACCCATAGAGAGCTAAGTATATGCTGACCTTGATGACCTTGCTGTGAAACCATCCGAATGGAGCGGAGTCAAGTAGAGCCGACATGTCCCTAAACATTTGCCCTGTGATAGGCTGCCTTGGACTCACACGCGGGATGCTGCTGGAATTGATCCCCTTCAAAGCGGCCTTGATAACATGTGTGGAGCATATGGAAGGCTCGCCGGGAAACTGTAACGCGTGGTAGTGTTGAATCCCGGATAAATGTAATTTAATGGTGTTGTATGACAAGCCTAAGTCAGAGTGGCAAAAGGCCAAGAACTGCAGTATGGTGGGAATGTTGAAGCCCCATGGTAGAGCGTGTCTGTCCAGGAATGAGCTGTACAGCCTGATAGCCGCTGCATAAGCCTTTCTTGTCCTCGGGGCTAGGGAACTTCTCACTAAGGTTTCTGCTAACAAGGAGTAACGCCTTAATCCAGCGTCAGCACCTGATGTGGAGGCACTGGGGTTGCTACTCGGTCCGCACCTGGTGTGACCTGAAAAAAGAGATCATAGTTACCCCTGGATAAGGCGGCAGCCGCTGTGTTGCAAGTGCCCGCTATGTGACGCGCTGTGAAATTGAAATTATGCTGTAGTGCTACCCATACCAGTCTGCGCAAGTAGCTCATAACCTGTAACGACTTGGATCTGCTCTTATTAACTGCCTGTACTGTGGCCAAATTATCACAGAAAAAGGTGACCGTGGAGTTCGACCATAAGGGCCCCCAAACCACTGCCGCAGCCACGATGGGATATACTTCAAACAACGCGGAAGTGCGACCAAACCCCGGGACCCCCAGAACCTCTGGTGGCCACGGGCCGGCCATCCACCGACCGCCGTGTATTGCTGCAAAACCCAACGTACCCGTAGCATCCGTGTGTACCTTAGGAGAATCGTCCGTGACTGCTGGCAAAAACATGGACACCCCATTCCACTGGCTGATGTGGTTGTGCCACATGTGTAAATCAGCCAGTGCCTCGGGACCCAACTTAACCTGACTACTTGGCTTGGTTGCTGAAGACAGTAGTGCTAACAACCTAGAAACAAAAGATCTACCTTGTGGAATTATCCGCATAGCGAAGGCCAACATACCTAACAAGCTCTGGAGTTCCACCCTTGATGTCACCCTGGTTCTCACAAATTTCTGGATGGTCTCCTTGATCCTGCTTAACTTGTCTGCTGGCAGGCTAGCCTGCATTTTCTCCGTGTCTAATATCACGCCAAGGAACGTGATAGTGACCGCTGGACCTTCTGTTTTTTTGGGAGACACAGGTACACCAAGGGTGTGGAACAATGACCTCAATGTGGACAGGCTGTCGGGAACACACCCTGGGGAATCTAACAAGAGGAAATTATCCAGATAATGTATCACGTATCTGCAAGCTGTTACATTGACCAACGCCCAGTGTAACGCTCGTGCCAGCTGTTCGAACAACCAAGGGCTGCTTTTTGAGCCGAACGTTAATTTTGACGCGAAATAGTACATGCCCTGCCATTTTATGCCATACCACTTCCACAACTCTTCGGCCACTGGTAACAACTTGAAAGCATCGGTAATGTCCGCCTTCGCCAACCATGTGCCTGGCCCCAACTGGAGAATAACCTGTATGGCCTGGTCTATGGAAGCGTATTTCATAGAAAATTCCTCAGATGGGATCAGGGCGTTTAAACTGGGTACCACAGAGGAATACGGGGCAGATAAATCGTAAATTAGACGGTTTTTATTAGAGAATTTTCCCGTCACCACCCCCACCGGGCTGACCCTCCAAACTTCAAATGGTGAGGACTGAAAAGGCCCTATGATATAGCCCTTCGCTAATTCTTGTTGTATCAATTCCGTCACCACCTGGGGCTGTTTCGTGGCTGACGCTAGATTCTCACACTCAAAAGTGGATTGAGGTAACGCCACTAACCCTGTGTGAAAACCCGTCCTGAAACCTGTGAGTAACCATTGTACCCAGTCTTGTTCCGGGTGACTAGCCAACACACAAGCCAACGCACCGACCTGAACCCCGTCTAGTCAAGACTGCTGAGACCTCTGGGAGCACAACGAGCTGGGATGGGCCCGGAAGCAAAGTAAGCAGACGTGCAACAACCTACAGTTACTGAAATTACAACTCGACAAATTGTAGTTGTTGCACACCTGGCTCTTGCCCAGGAATCTCACAGGGCGCCCCAGTTTGTCTCCTGCAGACGAGAACTTATGACCGGGAGCAGGTGACGCCATGATACTCCTGCTGGTGCTTGGCTCTGGTTCTTGGCTAACGCTGGAACACCACGGGGCAGTGTGGGAGATGGATTGGCAGATCGTGCAGGTGGGTGCCTTCAACCCAGCGAAGTGCTTACAATACAGTTCGGTGTCCACGACACTCCAGTCAGTCTCGTAAGCAAACTGGCTGACCCCTGCCGCTGCCTTTGCCGCAAAGGACTTGTGGTACTCGTAAAAATAGGACCCACCATACTTGTATGCGAACTCAGACAACTTGTATAAGTACAGATCCAGCTCCTCCCTTCTTTCTGGTTTTGCTGTGCAAACCACATCTCTGTATAAGCTGAAAGCAATGACAAATTCAACTATTGTAAGCTTACGATTTAACCTGGCATCCTTACTCTTGAAGACAACTGAGACCTCCCCACACGCCACTGTCTTGGTCTCAGTGACGTCCTGGGTACTGATAAGCAAGGATGCCAGGTTAACGTCCTTGCCATCGAGAATATCTCTGCGAATGGCAGCAGGAATGAAGTGGGATGGTGTAATCTTTGGAGGCATAGTTCCCCTACCTAAAGGCACTGCCACCGCAGAAGTAGCTGGAGCTGCCGCTGCAACTACCGTAGGAGGGACTGATGCTTGGGATGCACCACCCTTCTCCATTGTGTCCATTCTGGATTGCAGGCTGGACAAAGAAGACATCACGCTGTTCATCATGTTGTGTAGTTGTGCCAAAGACGTGGCCACAGTCTGCCCTGACATGTCCTGTTGACTTCCGCTAGCTTCCTCTCCTGACATCAGAAGCTTGTACAATTCCGCTTTCCTGGCTGAAGCCGGAAATGGAATTCCCTTCTTGCGGAGTTCCTCCATCAATCTGGGAATTGTCCATGACCTATAAGCAGTACCCACTCCCTGCTCGGAGCTCCTGGCAGGGGTCTCCGGGACGGACAAGGTCTCTTCAATGTCTGATGCGTTTGACATGATGCTACCACCTGTCCGGGCCGTAACGGGTGCCGGGGAAAGATTAATGAGACATGAGAACCACATACGACTATCAACTCCACCTAAATACACCCCCTAACTACTGACCTGCAAACAACCAGCGCCAATCGTCTGGCCAGGACCTAAAACAACGTTATATATTAGTATACTACCATGTAACAACTTTGAACTCAAGTGCCTACCACCTCATTGTGTACCCAGCGGCTGTCCTAGTCGATGAACCGAGCAAAATTGTGAACCGTCCCAACTGCAGTGGTACCCTTGTTTATGCAACCATCACCCTCATCCTATCATAACACCATGCGCAAGTGAGGATCCGAGCGCTTGACGTTGGCGCCGGCCCGTATGGAATGTGGTAATGAATGTGTTACACCGTGCCTAAGAATCATGCCATTGCTCTGACAACCGCGTCAATCGCCACCTTGTGTCCCCCTCCTTACGGATGTGTCAGGAGACAGTCGCGTATATCAATACAGTCGAGTGTTGCTCTGAAGACGTGTCAGCAGCAACCTGATCATTGTTTCCCGCCCCTTGAGTATGTCAGGACAATGGTAGAATATGTACTTATACTTAACGTATGGTATACTCTGAAGACGTGTCAGCAGCAACCAATCGTAGGTTGCCCCCCTGAAAGCGTGTCAGGAACACGGGCGATCGCCTACTACAAGTATGCCGTAAAGTAAGCTCTGAAGACGTGTCAGCAGCAAACCAGCCAAAGCTACCCCCTGAAAACGTGTCAGGGTAATGGGTAAATATCTACCTGCATGTGTTACGTGTGGTGTGCTCTGAATGACGTGTCAGCAGCAACCAAGTGTCCTAAAATGTACGTTGTGAGACCAGTCGTGGTAAGTGAACAACATTTTTTTTTTTTTTCTTTTTTTTTACTATATTTTTTTTTTTTTTTTTTTTATTACTATATATTTTTTTTTTTTTACATCGGTCTCCAACCCAACAATTTGCCTCGGAGTCCGATCCATACACTGTTTGTGACAACACTAACGTTTGCTCGAAGAAGACACGGCTGACGGCCGCCCTGGAAACATGACCACGGCCTGCTCTGCGGTTCTGCCATAGCCATGTCCCCAGAGCAACCGCAGCACGCGCACCGCCCGACCCATCCGTGTGCGTCAGAATGGACAACAACCTAGCATCATTATAACCACCTCTACCCCAAATGCTGTTAAATACTCTTAAAACATACCTACCAGTCTAGAATGACGACAGGACTTGTACCAAGTACTCTTGTACCTGTGAAGTACAAATGACATGACAACCCCTTGCCAATAGATATTACCCCTATAACATTGTGACAACTGCGGCTCAATGATTAAACAGCATCTTGGTGCAAATGCTGCGCTTATTACCGAAATCCCCGTCGTAACGTCTGTGGTGTGAAAACCACCGCGGCACTGCCGAGCCCACCGCCCCCCTCCCCCTGTATCATGATCACTATTCAATACCCCACTCTAGTAAACATAAGGATCCCACGAATCCACCGCATATGTGGATTAACTCTCGGTCGGCGGAAGCCCTTGCAGCGGACTACGTGCTTTGACAGGTGCCGGATCCCGGCACTTACCCGATCTTCTCGTTAGAGTCTGGAGACGTACACCGCCCGCTCGCTGTGCGCCGCTGTCAGAACCGGAAGTCCCTGATTGATGACGTCACCTTCCTCCGACGTCCACCAACGCTGTACAACGAACGCCCCGGCTGCAGAGAGGCCGGGCGTTAAATACCCCTGGCCCCTCCCACAAATTCAGCCGATAGGCTTCCCACTTATCCTGTACTGATCCTGAGTTATATCCTGTATTATACTCCAGAGCTGTACTCACTATTCTGCTGGTGAGATCACTGTGTACATACATTACTTATCCTGTACTGATCCTGAGTTATATCCTGTATTATACCCCAGAGCTGTACTCACTATTCTGCTGGTGAGATCACTGTGTACATATATTACATTACTTATCCTGTACTGATCCTGAGTTATATCCTGTATTATACTCCAGAGCTGTACTCACTATTCTGCTGGTGAGGTCAATGGGTACATACAGGGGGGTCTCCTGACAGTCACATGACACTGTGTTATAGATGCAGCAGTTTGGTGACTTTCCCCATTCATTTGTATTGGAGTGTGACTGGAGTGGTGGCGCCCCCTCTGTTGGGGGTCATCATCTGTGATTACACATTATACGTTTTTAACCTCTCAGCGGTTTCGGTGTCTCACACTTGGCGTCGGTAGCGGTGATGCAGGAATAATCGCCTCCTCCTGATTTGTGTCGTTCTCGCCCTGTTCCAGGTCTCACCCTCCAGGCCGGAGACATCGGGAGATCATTTCCATTTTGTTATTTGCACCGTCAGCCAAGACGTTTTCCTCGGCTCCATTCGGTGCCAGAATCCTTGTCCCGGTGGTGCCGCCATCTGCCGCGCCGTCCTCCCTCAGTAATGAATGTTGTGCGCAGCGAACCCCAACGTGTCGCTTATTGTCTGAGCGACGGGGCAGCCCAGGGAGCTGGTGGACCGTACGTAATCGCCATATAATGCTCATTATAGTAACAACCCCCTAATGTGGTATTCAGACTGAGCCAGACATCCGGCCTTATACTCCAGTCACATCCAGAGCTGCACTCTCTGTTATCTGTATTGTCACCAGAGATCAGGCCTTATACTCCAGTCACATCCAGAGCTGCGCTCTCTGTTATCTGTATTGTCACCAGAGATCAGGCGTTATACTCCAGTCACATCCAGAGCTGCGCTCTCTGTTATCTGTATTGTCACCAGAGATCAGGCGTTATACTCCAGTCACATCCAGAGCTGCGCTCTCTGTTATCTGTATTATCACCAGAGATCAGGCCTTATACTCCAGTCACATCCAGAGCTGCGCTCTCTGTTATCTGTATTGTCACCAGAGATCAGGCCTTATACTCCAGTCACATCCAGAGCTGCGCTCTCTGTTATCTGTATTGTCACCAGACATCCAGCCTTATACTCCAGTCACATCCAGAGCTGTGCTCTCTGTTATCTGTATTGTCACCAGAGATCAGGCGTTATACTCCAGTCACATCCAGAGCTGCGCTCTCTGTTATCTGTATTATCACCAGAGATCAGGCGTTATACTCCAGTCACATCCAGAGCTGTGCTCTCTGTTATGTGTATTGTCACCAGAGATCAGGCGTTATACTCCAGTCACATCCAGAGCTGCGCTCTCTGTTATCTGTATTATCACCAGAGATCAGGCCTTATACTCCAGTCACATCCAGAGCTGCGCTCTCTGTTATGTGTATTGTCACCAGAGATCAGGCGTTATACTCCAGTCACATCCAGAGCTGCGCTCTCTGTTATCTGTATTATCACCAGAGACCAGGCCTTATACTGCAGTCACATCCAGAGCTGCGCTCTCTGTTATCTGTATTGTCACCAGAGATCAGGCGTTATACTCCAGTCACATCCAGAGCTGCGCTCTCTGTTATGTGTATTGTCACCAGAGATCAGGCGTTATACTCCAGTCACATCCAGAGCTGCGCTCTCTGTTATCTGTATTATCACCAGAGACCAGGCCTTATACTGCAGTCACATCCAGAGCTGCGCTCTCTGTTATCTGTATTGTCACCAGAGATCAGGCCTTATACTCCAGTTACATCCAGAGCTGCGCTCTCTGTTATCTGTATTGTCACCAGAGATCAGGCGTTATACTCCAGTCACATCCAGAGCTGCGCTCTCTGTTATCTGTATTATCACCAGAGACCAGGCCTTATACTGCAGTCACATCCAGAGCTGCGCTCTCTGTTATCTGTATTGTCACCAGAGATCAGGCCTTATACTCCAGTTACATCCAGAGCTGCGCTCTCTGTTATCTGTATTGTCACCAGAGATCAGGCGTTATACTCCAGTCACATCCAGAGCTGCGCTCTCTGTTATCTGTATTGTCACCAGAGATCAGGCCTTATACTCCAGTTACATCCAGAGCTGCGCTCTCTGTTATCTGTATTGTCACCAGAGATCAGGCGTTATACTCCAGTCACATCCAGAGCTGTGCTCTCTGTTATCTGTATTATCACCAGAGATCAGGTCTTATACTCCAATCACATCCAGAGCTGCGCTCTCTGTTATCTGTATTATCACCAGAGATCAGTCGTTATACTCCAGTCACATCCAGAGCTGCACTCTCTGTTATCTGTATTATGACCAGAGATCAGGCGTTATACTCCAGTCACATCCAGAGCTGCGCTCTCTGTTATCTGTATTATCACCAGAGACCAGGCCTTATACTGCAGTCACATCCAGAGCTGCGCTCTCTGTTATCTGTATTATCACCAGAGATCAGGCCTTATACTCTTGTCACATCCAGAGCTGTGCTCTCTGTTATCTGTATTATCACCAGAGATCAGGCCTTATACTCCATTCACATCCAGAGCTGTGCTCTCTGTTATCTGTATTATCACCAGAGATCAGGCCTTATACTCCAGTCACATCCAGAGCTGCGCTCTCTGTTATCTGTATTGTCACCAGAGATCAGGCCTTATACTCCAGTCACATCCAGAGCTGCGCTCTCTGTTACCTGTATTATCACCAGAGATCAGGCCTTATACTCCATTCACATCCAGAGCTGTGCTCTCTGTTATCTGTATTGTCACCAGAGATCAGGCCTTATACTCCAGTCACATCCAGAGCTGCGCTCTCTGTTACCTGTATTATCACCAGAGATCAGGCCTTATACTCCAGTCACATCCAGAGCTGCGCTCTCTGTTATCCGTATTATCACCAGAGATCAGGCCTTATACTCCAGTCACATCCAGAGCTGCGCTCTCTGTTACCTGTATTATCACCAGAGATCAGGCCTTATACTCCAGTCACATCCAGAGCTGCGCTCTCTGTTATCTGTATTATCACCAGAGATCAGGCGTTATACTCCAGTCACATCCAGAGCTGCACTCTCTGTTATCCGTATTATCACCAGAGATCAGGCCTTATACTCCAGTCACATCCAGAGCTGTGCTCTCTGTTACCTGTATTATCACCAGAGATCAGGCCTTATACTCCAGTCACATCCAGAGCTGCACTGTCTGTTATCCGTATTATCACCAGAGATCAGGCGTTATACTCCAGTCACATCCAGAGCTGCGCTCTCTGTTACCTGTATTATCACCAGAGATCAGGCCTTATACTCCAGTCACATCCAGAGCTGCACTCTCTGTTATCCGTATTATCACCAGAGATCAGGCCGTGTTCACACTGCGCTCTTGTCTCTGTTACACCTGTTCACCATATTGTTATATCCAGAGCTGGGAGGAGATGATGGGAGTGATGATCCCTGGAGGGAATCAGCTGCTGTGAATTAATAGATATACAGTATATATATATACACAAATAGATGATTTTTATCAGACATTTCTTCTTTCCTCTTTCCTTCCATTTAATTATTTCCTTTCCATACATTACATATATTTCTTATCTGCCTCTTATTACCTTCTTTCTTTTTCACTATTTCCTCAATTTTTCCTTCCTTCCCACCCTCCCTTCCTTTCTTCATTTCTTCCATTCTTCCTTCCCTCCATCCCTTCTTCCCTTCCATATTTTCTCTGTCCCTTCTTTCCTTTCTTCCCTCTTTCTTTCTTTCTTTCTTTCTTTTTCTTTCCTTCCTTTTTTATCTGTTCATTCTGTTTCTCCTTCTTTGCTTCTTCTTTCTTCCCTTTCTTTCTCCTTTTCTCTTCCTACATTCTTCTGTTCATTTTATGTCCTTACTTCTTCCTTCTTTTTACCCTTCTTCCTTCCTTTTGTCCCTTCTTTTACCTCTCATGTTACCCCCCACCCCCTTCTTTATACCCTCCTTCCTTCCTTTCTTCTTTCCTTCCTTCCTTTCTTCTTTCCTTCCTTCTTTCCTTCCTTCCTTTCTTCTTTCCTTCCTTTCTTCTTTCCTTCCTTTCTTCTTTCCTTCCTTACTTCTTTCCTTCCTTTCTTCTTTCCTTCCTTTCTTCCTTTCTTCCTTCCTTTCTTTCTTCCTTTCTTCCTTCCTTCCTTTCTTCCGTCCTTTCTTCCTTTTTTCCTTTCTTCCTTCCTTTCTTCCTTCCTTTCTTTCTTCCTTCCTTTCTTCCTTCCTTTCTTTCTTCCGTCCTTTCTTCCTTTCTTCCTTTCTTTCTTTCTTTCTTTCCTATAATTTGTGCCGTTGATCCGGGGCAGCCCTGGTATATCAGGGGTTAAGCCTGTGCGCTGGCGGCTCGGTGGCTCCTGGTGCCAGGCAGGCGTCTCCCATCTGTTGCGCCCATGCTCCTGGCGCGGCTCCTCACCGGCGGAGGCCGTGATCCTGGTTTTTAATTAGTTTCTCCAGCAGCGGAAATTTAGTTATAAAACCTGGAAATCTTCCACGATGCACAGAACATCTAATCGGAGACAAACGTAATACGGGCGAAGACGGGCGACACCAAGTGTAAAGGGCGACAAAATGCTGAGCTTAGTGCGGGCTAAAAATACCACATTGTGCAGACCAGAAGCCAAGTAAACTATACAGTGCGGAGCCCCAAAAAATGTGACCAGTATACAGTGCGGAGCCCCAAAAAATGTGACCAGTATACAGTGCGGAGCCCCAACAATGTGACCAGTATACAGTGCGGAGCCCCAACAATGTGACCAGTATACAGTGCGGAGCCCCAAAAATGTGACCAGTATACAGTGCGGAGCCCCAAAAATTTGACCAGTATACAGTGCGGAGCCCCAACAATGTGACCAGTATACAGTGCGGAGCCCCAACAATGTGACCAGTATACAGTGCGGAGCCCCAACAATGTGACCAGTATACAGTGCGGAGCCCCAAAAATGTGACCAGTATACAGTGCGGAGCCCCAAAAATGTGACCAGTATACAGTGCGGAGCCCCAACAATGTGACCAGTATACAGTGCGGAGCCCCAACAATGTGACCAGTATACAGTGCGGAGCCCCAACAATGTGACCAGTATACAGTGCGAAGCCCCAACAATGTGACCAGTATACAGTGCGGAGCCCCAACAATGTGACCAGTATACAGTGCGGAGCCCCAAAAAATGTGACCAGTATACAGTGCGAAGCCCCAACAATGTGACCAGTATACAGTGCGGAGCCCCAACAATGTGACCAGTATACAGTGCGGAGCCCCAAAAAATGTGACCAGTATACAGTGCGGAGCCCCAAAAAATTTGACCAGTATACAGTGCAGAGCCCCAAAAAATTTGTCCAGTATACAGTGTGGAGCCCCAAAAATGGGACCAGTATACAGTGCGGAGCGCCAACAATGTGACCAGTATACAGAGCAGAGCCCCAACAATGTGACCAGTATACAGAGCAGAGCCCCAACAATGTGACCAGTATACAGAGCAGAGCCCCAACAATGTGACCAGTATACAGAGCAGAGCCCCAACAATGTGACCAGTATACAGAGCAGAGCCCCAACAATGTGACCAGTATACAGAGCAGAGCCCCAACAATGTGACCAGTATACAGTGCGGAGCCCTAAAAATGTGACCAGTATACAGTGCGGAGCCCCAAAAATGTGACCAGTATACAGTGCGGAGCCCCAACAATGTGACCAGTATACAGTGCGGAGCCCCAACAATGTGACCAGTATACAGTGCGGAGCCCCATCAATGTGACCAGTATACAGAGCAGAGCCCCAACAATGTGACCAGTATACAGTGCGGAGCCCCAACAATGTGACCAGTATACAGTGTGGAGCCCTAACAATGTGACCAGTATACAGTACGGAGCCCCAACAATATGACTAGTTGTTACGCCGAGCGCTCCGGGTCCCCGCTCCTCCCCGGAGCGCTCGCTACACTCTCCCCACTGCAGCGCTCCGGTCAGATCCACTGACCCGGGGCGCTGCGATTCCGCTTCCAGCCGGGATGCGATTCGCGATGCGGGTAGCGCCCGCTCGCGATGCGCACCCCGGCTCCCGTACCTGACTCGCTCTCCCTCGGTCCTGTCCCGGCGCGCGCGGCCCCGCTCCCTAGGGCGCGCGCGCGCCGGGTCTTTGCGATTTAAAGGGCCACTGCGCCGCTGATTGGCGCAGTGATTCCAATTAGTGTGTTCACCTGTGCACTTCCCTATATCACCTCACTTCCCCTGCACTCCCTTGCCGGATCTTGTTGCCATCGTGCCAGTGAAAGCGTTTCCTTGTGTGTTCCTAGCCTGTGTTCCAGACCTCCTGCCGTTGCCCCTGACTACGATCCTTGCTGCCTGCCCCGACCTTCTGCTACGTCCGACCTTGCTTCTGTCTACTCCCTTGTACCGCGCCTATCTTCAGCAGTCAGAGAGGTTGAGCCGTTGCTAGTGGATACGACCTGGTCACTACCGCCGCAGCAAGTCCATCCCGCTTTGCGGCGGGCTCTGGTGAAAACCAGTAGTGACTTAGAACCGATCCACTAGCACGGTCCACGCCAATCCCTCTCTGGCACAGAGGATCCACTACCTGCCAGCCGGCATCGTGACAGTAGATCCGGCCATGGATCCCGCTGAAGTTCCTCTGCCAGTTGTCGCTGACCTCACCACGGTGGTCGCCCAGCAGTCACAACAGATAGCGCAACAAGGCCAACAGCTGTCTCAACTGACCGTTATGCTACAGCAGTTACTACCACAGCTTCAGCAATCATCTCCTCCGCCAGCTCCTGCACCTCCTCCGCAGCGAGTGGCCGCCTCTGGTCTACGCCTATCCTTGCCGGATAAATTTGATGGGGACTCTAAGTTTTGCCGTGGCTTTCTTTCCCAATGTTCCCTGCACCTGGAGATGATGTCGGACCAGTTTCCCACTGAAAGGTCTAAGGTGGCTTTCGTAGTCAGCCTTCTGTCTGGAAAAGCCCTGTCTTGGGCCACACCGCTCTGGGACCGCAATGACCCCGTCACTGCCTCTGTACACTCCTTCTTCTCGGAAATCCGAAGTGTCTTTGAGGAACCTGCCCGAGCCTCTTCTGCTGAGACTGCCCTGTTGAACCTGGTCCAGGGTAATTCTTCCGTTGGCGAGTACGCCATACAATTCTGTACTCTTGCTTCAGAATTATCCTGGAATAATGAGGCCCTCTGCGCGACCTTTAAAAAAGGCCTATCCAGCAACATTAAAGATGTTCTGGCCGCACGAGAAATCCCTGCTAATCTACATGAACTCATTCACCTAGCCACTCGCATTGACATGCGTTTTTCCGAAAGGCGTCAGGAGCTTCGCCAAGATATGGACTCTGTTCGCACGAGGCGTTTCTTCTCCTCGGCTCCTCTCTCCTCTGGTCCCCTGCAATCCGTTCCTGTGCCTCCCGCCGTGGAGGCTATGCAGGTCGACCGGTCTCGCCTGACACCTCAAGAGAGGACACGACGCCGCATGGAGAATCTCTGCCTGTACTGTGCTAGTACCGAACACTTCCTGAGGGATTGTCCTATCCGTCCTCCCCGCCTGGAAAAACGTACGCTGACTCCGCACAAAGGTGAGACAGTCCTTGATGTCTACTCTGCTTCTCCACGTCTTACTGTGCCTGTGCGGATGTCTGCCTCTGCCTTCTCCTTCTCTGCTGTGGCCTTCTTGGACTCTGGATCTGCAGGAAATTTTATTTTGGCCTCTCTCGTCAACAGGTTCAACATCCCAGTGACCAGTCTCGCCAGACCCCTTTACATCAATTGTGTAAACAATGAAAGATTGGACTGTACCATACGTTTCCGCACGGAGCCCCTTCTAATGTGTATCGGATCTCATCACGAGAGGATTGAACTTTTGGTCCTCCCCAATTGCACTTCTGAAATTCTCCTTGGACTTCCCTGGCTTCAACTTCATTCCCCAACCCTGGATTGGTCCACTGGGGAGATCAAGAGTTGGGGGCCCTCTTGTTCCAAGGACTGCCTTAAACCGGTTCCCAGTAACCCTTGCCGTGACTCTGTGGTTCCTCCAGTAACCGGTCTCCCTAAGGCCTATATGGACTTTGCGGATGTTTTCTGCAAAAAACAAGCTGAGACTCTACCTCCTCACAGGCCTTATGATTGTCCTATCGACCTCCTCCCGGGCACTACTCCACCCCGGGGCAGAATTTATCCTCTGTCCGCCCCAGAGACTCTTGCCATGTCTGAATACGTCCAGGAAAATTTAAAAAAGGGCTTTATCCGTAAATCCTCCTCTCCTGCCGGAGCCGGATTTTTCTTTGTGTCCAAAAAAGATGGCTCCCTACGTCCTTGCATTGACTACCGCGGTCTTAATAAAATCACGGTTAAGAACCGCTACCCCCTACCCCTCATCTCTGAACTCTTTGATCGCCTCCAAGGTGCCCACATCTTTACTAAACTGGACTTAAGAGGTGCTTATAATCTCATCCGCATCAGAGAGGGGGATGAATGGAAAACGGCATTTAACACCAGAGATGGACACTTTGAGTATCTGGTCATGCCCTTTGGCCTGTGCAACGCCCCTGCCGTCTTCCAAGACTTTGTTAATGAAATTTTTCGTGATCTTTTATACTCCTGTGTTGTTGTATATCTGGACGATATCCTAATTTTTTCTGCCAATCTAGAAGAACACCGCCAGCATGTCCGTATGGTTCTTCAGAGACTTCGTGACAATCAACTCTATGCCAAAATTGAGAAATGTCTGTTTGAATGCCAATCTCTTCCTTTTCTAGGATACTTGGTCTCTGGCCAGGGACTACAAATGGATCCAGACAAACTCTCTGCCGTCTTAGATTGGCCACGCCCCTCCGGACTCCGTGCTATCCAACGCTTTTTGGGGTTCGCCAATTATTACAGGCAATTTATTCCACATTTTTCTACCGTTGTGGCTCCTATCGTGGCTTTAACCAAAAAAAATGCCGATCCCAAGTCTTGGCCTCCTCAAGCGGAAGACGCCTTTAAACGACTCAAGTCTGCCTTTTCTTCGGCTCCCGTGCTCTCCAGACCTGACCCTTCCAAACCCTTCCTATTGGAGGTTGATGCCTCCTCAGTGGGAGCTGGAGCTGTTCTTCTACAAAAAAATTCTTCCGGGCATGCTGTCACTTGTGGTTTTTTTTCTAGGACCTTCTCTCCGGCGGAGAGGAACTACTCCATCGGGGATCGAGAGCTTCTAGCCATCAAATTAGCACTTGAGGAATGGAGGCATCTGCTGGAGGGATCAAGATTTCCAGTTATTATTTACACCGATCACAAGAACCTCTCCTACCTCCAGTCTGCCCAACGGCTGAATCCTCGCCAGGCCCGGTGGTCTCTGTTCTTTGCCCGATTTAATTTTGAAATTCACTTTCGGCCTGCCGATAAGAACATTAGGGCCGATGCTCTCTCTCGTTCCTCGGATGCCTCGGAAGTTGAACTCTCTCCGCAACACATCATTCCTCCTGACTGCCTGATTTCCACTTCTCCAGCCTCCATCAGGCAAACTCCTCCAGGAAAGACCTTTGTTTCTCCACGCCAACGCCTCGGAATCCTCAAATGGGGTCACTCCTCCCATCTCGCAGGTCATGTGGGCATCAAGAAATCTGTGCAACTCATCTCCCGCTTCTATTGGTGGCCGACTCTGGAGACGGATGTTGTGGACTTTGTACGAGCCTGCACTATCTGTGCCCGGGATAAGACTCCTCGCCAGAAGCCCGCTGGTTTTCTTCATCCCCTGCCTGTCCCCGAACAGCCTTGGTCTCTGATTGGTATGGATTTTATTACTGATTTACCCCCTTCCCGTGGCAACACTGTTATTTGGGTGGTCGTTGATCGATTCTCCAAAATGGCACATTTCATCCCTCTTCCTGGTCTTCCTTCAGCGCCTCAGTTGGCTAAACAATTTTTTGTACACATTTTTCGTCTTCACGGGTTGCCTACGCAGATCGTCTCGGATAGAGGCGTCCAATTCGTGTCTAAATTCTGGAGGGCTCTCTGTAAACAACTCAAGATTAAATTAAATTTTTCTTCTGCATATCATCCCCAATCCAATGGACAAGTAGAAAGAATTAACCAGGTCTTGGGTGATTATTTACGACATTTTGTTTCCTCCCGCCAGGATGACTGGGCAGATCTCCTTCCATGGGCCGAATTCTCGTATAACTTCCGAGTCTCTGAATCTTCCTCCAAATCCCCATTTTTCGTGGTGTACGGCCGTCACCCTCTTCCCCCCCTCCCTACCCCCTTGCCCTCTGGTCTGCCCGCTGTGGATGAAATTTCTCGTGACCTTTCCATCATATGGAGAGAGACCCAAAATTCTCTCTTACAGGCTTCATCACGCATGAAGAAGTTCGCGGATAAGAAAAGAAGAGCTCCTCCCATTTTTTCCCCTGGAGACAAGGTATGGCTCTCCGCTAAATATGTCCGCTTCCGTGTCCCTAGCTACAAGTTGGGACCACGCTATCTTGGTCCTTTCAAAATTTTGTGTCAGATTAATCCTGTCTCTTACAAACTTCTTCTTCCTCCTTCTCTTCGTATTCCTAATGCCTTTCACGTTTCTCTTCTTAAACCACTCATCATAAACCGTTTCTCTCCCAAATCTGTTCCTCCCACTCCTGTTTCCGGCTCCTCGGACATCTTCTCCGTCAAAGAGATTCTGGCATCTAAAAAGGTCAGAGGGAAAACCTTTTTTTTAGTGGATTGGGAGGGTTGTGGTCCAGAAGAGAGATCCTGGGAACCTGAGGACAACATCCTAGACAAAAGTCTGCTCCTCAGGTTCTCAGGCTCTAAGAAGAGGGGGAGACCCAAGGGGGGGGGTACTGTTACGCCGAGCGCTCCGGGTCCCCGCTCCTCCCCGGAGCGCTCGCTACACTCTCCCCACTGCAGCGCTCCGGTCAGATCCACTGACCCGGGGCGCTGCGATTCCGCTTCCAGCCGGGATGCGATTCGCGATGCGGGTAGCGCCCGCTCGCGATGCGCACCCCGGCTCCCGTACCTGACTCGCTCTCCCTCGGTCCTGTCCCGGCGCGCGCGGCCCCGCTCCCTAGGGCGCGCGCGCGCCGGGTCTTTGCGATTTAAAGGGCCACTGCGCCGCTGATTGGCGCAGTGATTCCAATTAGTGTGTTCACCTGTGCACTTCCCTATATCACCTCACTTCCCCTGCACTCCCTTGCCGGATCTTGTTGCCATCGTGCCAGTGAAAGCGTTTCCTTGTGTGTTCCTAGCCTGTGTTCCAGACCTCCTGCCGTTGCCCCTGACTACGATCCTTGCTGCCTGTCCCGACCTTCTGCTACGTCCGACCTTGCTTCTGTCTACTCCCTTGTACCGCGCTTGTACTACTCTTCAGCAGTCAGAGAGGTTGAGCCGTTGCTAGTGGATACGACCTGGTCACTACCGCCGCAGCAAGACCATCCCGCCTTGCGGCGGGCTCTGGTGAAAACCAGTAGTGACTTAGAACCGATCCACTAGCACGGTCCACGCCAATCCCTCTCTGGCACAGAGGATCCACTACCTGCCAGCCGGCATCGTGACACTAGTATACAGTACAGAGAACCAAAAATGTGCCTAGTATACAGTGCGGAGCCCTAACAATGTGACTAGTATACAGTGCGGAGCCCCAAAAATGTGACCAGTATACAGTGCGGAGCCCCAACAATGTGACTAGTATACAATGCGGAGCCCCAAGGATGTGACTAGTATACAATGCGGAGCCTCAGGTATATAATGTGGAGCTTTAGGTATATGACTAGTATACAATGCGGAGCCTCGTGTATATGACTAGTATACATTGCAGAGCCTCAGAGATATGTCCAGTATACAATGCGGAGCCTCAGGGATATGTCCAGTATACAATGCGGAGCCTCAGGTATATGACTAGTATACAATGCGGAGCCTCGTGTATATGACTAGTATACATTGCAGAGCCTCAGAGATATGTCCAGTATACAATGCGGAGCCTCAGGGATATGTCCAGTATACAATGCGGAGCCTCAGGTATATGACTAGTATACAATGCGGAGCCTCAGGTATATGACTAGTATACAATGCGGAGCCTCAGGTATATGACTATTATACAATGCGGAGCCTCAGGTATATGACTAGTATACAATGCGGAGCCTCAGATATATGACTAGTATACAATGCGAAGCCTCAGGTGTATGACTAGTATACAATGCGGAGCCTCAGGTGTATGACTAGTATACATTGCAGAGCCTCAGGTATATGACTAGTATACAATGCGGAGCCTCAGGTATATGACTATTATACAATGTGGAGCCTCAGGTATATGACTAGTATACATTGCAGAGCCTCAGGTATATGACTAGTATACATTGCAGAGCCTCAGAGATATGTCCAGTATACAATGCGGAGCCTCAGGGATATGTCCAGTATACAATGCGGAGCCTCAGGTATATGACTAGTATACAATGCGGAGCCTCAGGTATATGACTAGCATACAATGCGGAGCCTCAGGTATATGACTAGTATACAATGCGGAGCCTCGTGTATATGACTAGTGTACATTGCGGAGCCTCAGGTATATGACTATTATACAATGCGGAGCCTCAGGTATATGACTATTATACAATGCGGAGCCTCAGGGATATGACCAGTATACAATGCGGAGCCTCAGGGATATGACTAGTATACAATGCGGAGCCTCAGGGATATGTCCAGTATACAATGCGGAGACTCAGGTATATGACTAGTATACAATGCGGAGCCTCAGGGATATGACTAGTGTACAATGCGGAGCCTCAGGTATTTGACTAGTATACAATGCGGAGCCTCAGGTATATGACTAGTATACAATGTGGAGCCTCAGGTATATGACTAGTATACAATGCGGAGCCTCAGGTATATGACTAGTATACAATGCAGAGCCTCAGGGATATGACTAGTATACAATGCGGAGCCTCAGGTATATGACTAGTATACAATGCGGAGCCTCAGGTATATGACTAGTATACAATGCAGAGCCTCAGGGATATGACTAGTATACAATGCGGAGCCTCAGGTATATGACTAGTATACAATGCGGAGCCTCAGGTATATGACTAGTATACAATGCGGAGCCTCAGGTATATGACTAGTATACAATGCGGAGCCTCAGGTATATGACTAGTATACAATGCGGAGCCTCAGGTATATGACTAGTATACAATGCGGAGCCTCAGGGATATGACTAGTATACAATGCGGAGCCTCAGGGATATGACTAGTATACAATGCGGAGCCTCAGGGATATGTCCAGTATACAATGCGGAGCCTCAGGTATATGACTAGTATACAATGCGGAGCCTCAGGTATATGACTAGTATACAATGCGGAGCCTCAGGTATATGACTAGTATACAATGCGGAGCCTCAGGGATATGTCCAGTATACAATGCGGAGCCTCAGGTATATGACTAGTATACAATGCGGAGCCTCAGGGATATGACTAGTATACAATGCGGAGCCTCAGGTATATGACTAGTATACAATGCGGAGCCTCAGGTATGTGACTAGTATACAATGCGGAGCCTCAGGTATATGACTAGTATACAATGCGGAGCCTCAGGTATATGACTAGTGTACATTGCGGAGCCTCAGGTATATGACTAGTATACAATGCGGAGCCTCAGGTATATGACTAGTATACAATGCGGAGCCTCAGGTATATGACTAGTATACAATGCGGAGCCTCGTGTATATGACTAGTATACATTGCAGAGCCTCAGAGATATCTCCAGTATACAATGCGGAGCCTCAGGGATATGTCCAGTATACAATGCGGAGCCTCAGGGATATGTCCAGTATACAATGCGGAGCCTCAGGGATATGACTAGTATACAATGCGGAGCCTCAGGTATATGCCTAGTATACAATGCGGAGCCTCGTGTATATGACTAGTGTACATTGCGGAGCCTCAGGTATATGACTAGTATACAATGCGGAGCATCAGGTATATGACTATTATACAATGCGGAGCCTCAGGTATATGACTATTATACAATGCGGAGCCTCAGGGATATGACTAGTATACAATGCGGAGCCTCAGGAATATGACTAGTATACAATGCGGAGCCTCAGGGATATGTCCAGTATACAATGCGGAGACTCAGGTATATGACTAGTATACAATGCGGAGCCTCAGGTATATGACTAGTATACAATGCGGAGCCTCAGGTATATGACTAGTATACAATGCGGAGCCTCAGGTATATGACTAGTATACAATGCGGAGCCTCAGGTATATGACTATTATACAATGCGGAGCCTCAGGTATATGACTATTATACAATGCGGAGCCTCAGGTAAATGACTAGTATACATTGCGGAGCCTCAGGTATATGACTAGTATACAATGCGGAGCCTCAGGTATATGACTAGTATACAATGCGGAGCCTCAGGTATATGACTAGTATACAATGCGGAGCCTCAGGTAAATGACTAGTATACATTGCGGAGCCTCAGGTATATGACTAGTATACAATGCGGAGCCTCAGGTATATGACTAGTATACAATGCGGAGCCTCAGGTATATGACTAGTATACAATGCGGAGCCTCGTGTATATGACTAGTATACATTGCAGAGCCTCAGGGATATGTCCAGTATACAATGCGGAGCCTCAGGTATATGACTAGTATACAATGCGGAGCCTCAGGTATATGACTAGTATACAATGCGGAGCCTCAGGGATATCACTAGTATATAATGCGGAGCCTCAGGTATATGACTAGTGTACAATGCAGAGCCTCAGGTATATGACTAGTATACAATGCGGAGCCTCAGGTATATGACTATTATACAATGTGGAGCGTCAGGTATATGACTAGTATACAATGCAGAGCCTCAGGTATATGACTAGTATACAATGCAGAGCCTCAGGTATATGACTATTATACAATGCGGAGCCTCAGGTATATGACTAGTATACAATGCGGAGCCTCAGGTATATGACTAGTATACAATGCGGAGCCTCAGGTATATGACTAGTATACAATGCGGAGCCTCAGGTATATGACTATTATACAATGCGGAGCCTCAGGTATATGACTAGTATACAATGCGGAGCCTCAGGTAAATGACTAGTATACATTGCGGAGCCTCAGGTATATGACTAGTATACAATGCGGAGCCTCAGGTATATGACTAGTATACAATGCGGAGCCTCAGGTATATGACTAGTATACAATGCGGAGCCTCGTGTATATGACTAGTATACATTGCAGAGCCTCAGGGATATGTCCAGTATACAATGCGGAGCCTCAGGTATATGACTAGTATACAATGCGGAGCCTCAGGTATATGACTAGTATACAATGCGGAGCCTCGGGGATATCACTAGTATATAATGCGGAGCCTCAGGTATATGACTAGTGTACAATGCAGAGCCTCAGGTATATGACTAGTATACAATGCGGAGCCTCAGGTATATGACTATTATACAATGTGGAGCCTCAGGTATATGACTAGTATACAATGCAGAGCCTCAGGTATATGACTAGTATACAATGCAGAGCCTCAGGTATATGACTATTATACAATGCGGAGCCTCAGGTATATGACTAGTATACAATGCGGAGCCTCAGGTATATGACTAGTATACAATGCGGAGCCTCAGGTATATGACTAGTATACAATGCGGAGCCTCAGGTATATGACTATTATACAATGCGGAGCCTCAGGTATATGACTAGTATACAATGCGGAGCCTCAGGTAAATGACTAGTATACATTGCGGAGCCTCAGGTATATGACTAGTATACAATGCGGAGCCTCAGGTATATGACTAGTATACAATGCGGAGCCTCAGGTATATGACTAGTATACAATGCGGAGCCTCGTGTATATGACTAGTATACATTGCAGAGCCTCAGGGATATGTCCAGTATACAATGCGGAGCCTCAGGTATATGACTAGTATACAATGCGGAGCCTCAGGTATATGACTAGTATACAATGCGGAGCCTCGGGGATATCACTAGTATATAATGCGGAGCCTCAGGTATATGACTAGTGTACAATGCAGAGCCTCAGGTATATGACTAGTATACAATGCGGAGCCTCAGGTATATGACTATTATACAATGTGGAGCCTCAGGTATATGACTAGTATACAATGCAGAGCCTCAGGTATATGACTAGTATACAATGCAGAGCCTCAGGTATATGACTATTATACAATGCGGAGCCTCAGGTATATGACTAGTATACAATGCGGAGCCTCAGGTATATGACTAGTATACAATGCGGAGCCTCAGGTATATGACTAGTATACAATGCGGAGCCTCAGGTATATGACTATTATACAATGCGGAGCCTCAGGTATATGACTAGTATACAATGCGGAGCCTCAGGTAAATGACTAGTATACATTGCGGAGCCTCAGGTATATGACTAGTATACAATGCGGAGCCTCAGGTATATGACTAGTATACAATGCGGAGCCTCAGGTATATGACTAGTATACAATGCGGAGCCTCGTGTATATGACTAGTATACATTGCAGAGCCTCAGGGATATGTCCAGTATACAATGCGGAGCCTCAGGTATATGACTAGTATACAATGCGGAGCCTCAGGTATATGACTAGTATACAATGCGGAGCCTCGGGGATATCACTAGTATATAATGCGGAGCCTCAGGTATATGACTAGTGTACAATGCAGAGCCTCAGGTATATGACTAGTATACAATGCGGAGTCTCAGGTATATGACTAGTATACAATGTGGAGCCTCAGGTATATGACTAGTATACAATGCGGAGCCTCAGGTGTATGACTAGTATACAATGCAGAGCCTCAGGTATATGACTATTATACAATGCGGAGCCTCAGGTATATGACTAGTATACAATGCGGAGCCTCAGGTATATGACTAGTATACAATGCGGAGCCTCAGGGATATGTCCAGAATACAATGCGGAGCCTCAGGTATATGACTAGTATACAAAGCGGAGCCTCAGGTATATGACTATTATACAATGCAGAGTCTCAGGTATATGACTAGTATACAATGCGGAGCCTTAGGTATATGACTAGTATACAATGCGGAGCCTCAGATATATGACTAGTATACAATGAAGAGCCTCAGGTATATGACTATTATACAAAGCGGAGCCTTAGGTATATGACTAGTATACAATGCGGAGCCTTAGGTATATGACTAGTATACAATGCGGAGCTTCAGGTATATGACTAGTATACAATGCAGAGCCTCAGGTATATGACTAGTATACATTGCAGAGCCTCAGGGATATTTCCAGTATACAATGCGGAGCCTCAGGTATATGACTATTATACAAAGCGGAGCCTTAGGTATATGACTAGTATACAATGCGGAGCCTTAGGTATATGACTAGTATACAATGCGGAGCCTCAGGTATATGACTAGTGTACAATGCGGAGCCTCAGGTATATGACTAGTGTACAATGCGGAGCCTCAGGTATATGACTAGTATACAATGCGGAGCCTCAGGTATATGACCAGTATACAATGCGGAGCCTCAGGTATATGACTAGTATACAATGCGGAGCCTAAGGTATATGACCAGTATACAATGCGGAGCCTCAGGTATATGACTAGTATACAATGCGGAGCCTCAGGTATATGACTAGTATACAATGCGGAGCCTCAGGTATATGACCAGTATACAATGCGGAGCCTCAGGTATATGACTAGTATACAATGCGGAGCCTCAGGTATATGACTAGTATACAATGTGGAGCCTCAGGGATATGTCCAGTATACAATGCGGAGCCTCAGGTATATGACTAGTATACAATGCGGAGCCTCAGGTATATGTCCAGTATACAATGTGGAGCCTCAGGGATATGTCCAGTATACAATGCGGAGCCTCAGGGATATGTCCAGTATACAATGCGGAGCCTCAGGTATATGACTAGCGTACAATGCGGAGCCTCAGGGATATGTCCAGTATACAATGCGGAGCCTCAGGTATATGACTAGTATACAATGCGGAGCCTCAGGTATATGACTAGTATACAATGCGGAGCCTCAGGTATATGACCAGTATACAATGCGGAGCCTCAGGTATATGACTAGTATACAATGCGGAGCCTAAGGTATATGACCAGTATACAATGCGGAGCCTCAGGTATATGACTAGTATACAATGCGGAGCCTCAGGTATATGACTAGTATACAATGCGGAGCCTCAGGTATATGACTAGTATACAATGCGGAGCCTCAGGTATATGACCAGTATACAATGCGGAGCCTCAGGTATATGACTAGTATACAATGCGGAGCCTCAGGTATATGACTAGTATACAATGTGGAGCCTCAGGGATATGTCCAGTATACAATGCGGAGCCTCAGGTATATGACTAGTATACAATGCGGAGCCTCAGGTATATGTCCAGTATACAATGTGGAGCCTCAGGGATATGTCCAGTATACAATGCGGAGCCTCAGGTATATGACTAGCGTACAATGCAGAGCCTCAGGGATATGTCCAGTATACAATGCGGAGCCTCAGGTATATGACTAGTATACAATGCGGAGCCTCAGGTATATGACTAGTATACAATGTGGAGCCTCAGGGATATGACTATTATACAATGTGGAGCCTCAGGGATATGTCCAGTATACAATGCGGAGCCTCAGGGATATGTCCAGTATACAATGCGGAGCCTCAGGTATATGACTAGTATACAATGCGTAGCCTCGTGTATATGACTAGTATACAATGCGGAGCCTCAGGGATATGTCCAGTATACAATGTGGAGCCTCAGGGATATGTCCAGTATACAATGCGGAGCCTCAGGGATATGTCCAGTATACAATGCGGAGCCTCAGGTATATGACTAGTATACATTGCGGAGCCTCGTGTATATGACTAGTATACAATGCGGAGCCTCAGGTATATGACTAGTATACAATGCGGAGCCTCAGGTATATGACTATTATACATTGCGGAGCCTCAGGTATATGACTAGTATACAATGCGGAGCCTCGTGTATATGACTAGTATACAATGCGGAGCCTCGTGTATATGACTAGTATACAATGCGGAGCCTCAGGTATATGACTAGTATACAATGCGGAGCCTCGTGTATATGACTAGTATACAATGCGGAGCCTCGTGTATATGACTAGTATACATTGCGGAGCCTCAGGTATATGTCCAGTATATACAGGTAACCGGTACAAGTTGTTGTATACTGCAGTACCCTATATACTCTGTAACCTGTTGTGCTCTTTGCTGGTGAATAGTTTATGTTCTGTTACTTTATATGTTTATAGATTTGTCTCTTTTGTTACATTATAACGGAGGTGACGGGGGGGGGGGTCACGTGACACTTTGCTCTTCAGTCGCCCCCCCAGCTCGCTATATCCTGCAGCGGGTTCGTTCCTTTGGCAGCTTTCACCGGCGGTGGGTCAATTGGATCGGTCACTGCGCGTCTCGTATATTACGGACAGAAAAACCTCCAGGAATCACATGACCCGATGGAAGGAATAAAGAGCCCCCAACCCCGCACATTAAACCTCTGATTAATCGCTTCCTGAGAACTGACAAAAATGTATAAAAAGGCAAAGAGGAAAAGTCTGAAGAAGAGAATTCAGCGCCGGCCCCTCAATCCTGATGATTCATTACCCCCTAGTGGAGGATGAGGGGCACAGCAGGCCGACTGCGGGGGATACAGAACAATCAGGGGGCCCAAAGAAAGAGGAGTCAGCCCCCTCTGTGTGCACAATAGTGTCAGATGATGGGGACCCTGTGGTTAGTAGGCAGAGAAGAGTCACCGGGCACAGGGGCACCTGAGAAGACCCCCACTTCTAGACAAGATCACCTATCCTGGAGAAGACCACCGCTCCTGGAGAAGACCACCGCTCCTAGAGAAGACCACCGCTCCTGGAAATGACCACCTCTCCTAAAGAAGACTACCTCTCCTAGAGAAGACCACCTCTCCTGGAGAAGACTACCTCTCCTAGAGAAGACCACCTATCATGAAGAAGACCACCGCTCCTAGAGAAGATCACCGCTCCTGGAGAAGACCACCGATCCTAGAGAAGATCACCGCTCCTGGAGAAGACCACCGATCCTAGAGAAGACCACCTCTCCTGGAGAAGACCACCTCTCCTAGAGAAGACCACCACTCCTAGAGAAGACCACCGCTCCTAGAGAAGACCACCACTGCTAGAGAAGACCACCTCTCCTGGAGAAGACTACCTCTCCTAGAGAAGACCACCTATCATGGAGAAGACCACCGCTCCTAGAGAAGATCACCGCTCCTGGAGAAGACCACCGATCCTAGAGAAGATCACCGCTCGTGGAGAAGACCACCGATCCTAGAGAAGACCACCTCTCCTGGAGAAGACCACCTCTCCTAGAGAAGACCACCACTCCTAGAGAAGACCACCGCTCCTAGAGAAGACCACCACTGCTAGAGAAGATTACCTCTCCTAGAGAAGATCACCTTCCTGAAGAAGACCACTGCTACTGGAGAAGACCACCGCTCCTAGAGAAGACCACCGTTCCTGGAGAAGACCACCGCTCCTAGAGAAGACCACCGTTCCTGGAGAAGACCACCGCTCCTAGAGAAGATCACCGCTCCTGGAGAAGACCACCACTCCTAGAGAAGACCACCTCTCCTAAAGAAGACCACCACTCCTGGAGAAGACCATCGCTCCTGGAGAAGACCACCACTCCTGGAGAAGACCATCGCTCCTGGAGAAGACCACCGCTCCTAGGGAAGACCACCACTCCTGTAGAAGACCACCACTCCTGTAGAAGACCACTTCTCCAAGAGAAGACCAGCTCTCCTACAGAAGACCACCGCTCCTAGAGAAAATCATGTAACTAAAGATGAGCGAGTACAGGAGCACAGTCGGGTGGTGATGTACAGGGGTATATAGTCGGATGGTGATGTACAGGAGCACAGTCGGGTGGTGATGTACAGGGGTATACAGTCGGATGGTGATGTACAGGAGCACAGTCGGGTGGTGATGTACAGGGGCACAGTCGGGTGGTGATGTACAGGAGCACAGTCGGGTAGTGATGTACAGGGGCACAGTCGGGTGGTGATGTACAGGAGCACAGTCGGGTAGTGATGTACAGGGGCACAGTCGGGTGGTGATGTACAGGGGCACAGTCGGGTGGGGATGTACAGGAGCACAGTCGGGTGGTGATGTACAGGGGCACAGTCGGGTGATGATATACAGGGGCACAGTCGGGTGGTGATGTACAGGGGCACAGTCGGGTGGTGATGTACAGGGGCACAGTTGGGTGGTGATGTACAGGGGCACAGTCGGGTGGTGATGTACAGGGGCACAGTCGGGTGGTGATGTACAGGGGCACAGTCGGGTGATGATGTACAGGGGCACAGTCGGGTGGTGATGTACAGGGGCACAGTCGGGTGGTGATGTACAGGGGCACAGTCGGGTGGTGATGTACAGGAGCACAGTCTGGTGGTGATGTACAGGAGCACAGTCGGGTGGTGATGTACAGGAGCACAGTCGGGTGGTGATGTACAGGGGCACAGTCGGGTGGTGATGTACAGGAGCACAGTCGGGTGATGATGTACAGGGGCACAGTCGGGTGGTGATGTACAGGAGCACAGTCGGGTGATGATGTACAGGGGCACAGTCGGGTGGTGATGTACAGGGGCACAGTCTGGTGGTGATGTACAGGAGCACAGTCGGGTGGTGATGTAAAGGAGCACAGTCGGGTGGTGATGTACAGGGGCACAGTCGGGTGGTGATGTACAGGGGCACAGTCGGGTAGTGATGTACAGGGGCACAGTCGGGTGGTGATGTACAGGAGCACAGTCGGGTGGTGATGTACAGGGGCACAGTTGGGTGGTGATGTACAGGAGCACAGTCGGGTGGTGATATACAGGGGCACAGTCGGGTGATGATATACAGGGGCACAGTCGGGTGGTGATGTACAGGGGCACAGTCGGGTGGTGATGTACAGGAGCACAGTCGGGTGATGATGTACAGGGGCACAGTCGGGTGGTGATGTACAGGAGCACAGTCGGGTGATGATGTACAGGGGCACAGTCGGGTGGTGATGTACAGGGGCACAGTCGGGTGGTGATGTACAGGAGCACAGTCGGGTGGTGATGTACAGGAGCACAGTCGAGTGGTGATGTACAGGGGCACAGTCGGGTGGTGATGTACAGGAGCACAGTCTGGTGGTGATGTACAGGAGCACAGTCGGATGGTGATGTACAGGAGCACAGTCGGATGGTGATGTACAGGGGCACAGTCGGGTGGTGATGTACAGGAGCACAGTCTGGTGGTGATGTACAGGAGCACAGTCGGGTGGTGATGTACAGGGGCACAGTCGGGTGGTGATGTACAGGGGCACAGTCGGGTGGTGATGTACAGGAGCACAGTCGGGTGGTGATGTACAAGAGCACAGTCGGGTGGTGATGTACAGGGGCACAGTTGGGTGGTGATGTACAGGGGCACAGTCGGGTGGTGATGTACAGGGGCACAGTCGGGTGGTGATGTACAGGGGCACAGTCGGGTGGTGATGTACAGGGGCACAGTTGGGTGGTGATGTACAGGGGCACAGTCGGGTGATGATGTACAGGGGCACAGTCGGGTGGTGATGTACAGGGGCACAGTCGGGTGGTGATGTACAGGAGCACAGTCTGGTGGTGATGTACAGGAGCACAGTCGGGTGGTGATGTACAGGAGCACAGTCGGGTGGTGATGTACAGGGGCACAGTCGGGTGGTGATGTACAGGGGCACAGTCGGGTAGTGATGTACAGGGGCACAGTCGGGTGGTGATGTACAGGAGCACAGTCGGGTGGTGATGTACAGGGGCACAGTTGGGTGGTGATGTACAGGAGCACAGTCGGGTGGTGATGTACAGGGGCACAGTCGGGTGATGATATACAGGGGCACAGTCGGGTGGTGATGTACAGGGGCACAGTCGGGTGGTGATGTACAGGAGCACAGTCGGGTGATGATGTACAGGGGCACAGTCGGGTGGTGATGTACAGGAGCACAGTCGGGTGATGATGTACAGGGGCACAGTCGGGTGGTGATGTACAGGGGCACAGTCGGGTGGTGATGTACAGGAGCACAGTCGGGTGGTGATGTACAGGAGCACAGTCGAGTGGTGATGTACAGGGGCACAGTCGGGTGGTGATGTACAGGAGCACAGTCGGGTGGTGATGTACAGGAGCACAGTCGGGTGGTGATGTACAGGAGCACAGTCGGGTGGTGATGTACAGGGGCACAGTCGGGTGGTGATATACAGGGGCACAGTCGGGTAGTGATGTACAGGGGCACAGTCGGGTAGTGATGTACAGGGGCACAGTCGGGTGGTGATGTACAGGAGCACAGTCGGGTGGTGATGTACAGGGGCACAGTCGGGTGGTGATGTACAGGGGCACAGTCGGGTGATGATGTACAGGAGCACAGTCGGGTGGTGATGTACAGGTGCACAGTCGGGTGGTGATGTACAGGTGCACAGTCGGGTGGTGATGTACAGGGGCACAGTCGGGTGGTGATGTACAGGTGCACAGTCGGGTGGTGATGTACAGGGGCACAGTCGGATGGTGATGTACAGGGGCACAGTCGGGTGGTGATGTACAGGAGCACAGTCGGGTGGTGATGTACAGGAGCACAGTCGGGTGGTGATGTACAGGGGCACAGTCGGGTGGTGATGTACAGGAGCACAGTCGGGTGGTGATGTACAGGAGCACAGTCGGGTGGTGATGTACAGGAGCACAGTCGGGTGGTGATGTACAGGGGCACAGTCGGGTGATGATGTACAGGAGCACAGTCGGGTGGTGATGTACAGGTGCACAGTCGGGTGGTGATGTACAGGTGCACAGTCGGGTGGTGATGTACAGGGGCACAGTCGGGTGGTGATGTACAGGTGCACAGTCGGGTGGTGATGTACAGGGGCACAGTCGGATGGTGATGTACAGGGGCACAGTCGGGTGGTGATGTACAGGAGCACAGTCGGGTGGTGATGTACAGGAGCACAGTCGGGTGGTGATGTACAGGGGCACAGTCGGGTGGTGATGTACAGGAGCACAGTCGGGTGGTGATGTACAGGAGCACAGTCGGGTGGTGATGTACAGGAGCACAGTCGGGTGGTGATGTACAGGGGCACAGTCGGGTGGTGATGTACAGGTGCACAGTCGGGTGGTGATGTACAGGGGCACAGTCGGGTGGTGATGTACAGGGGCACAGTCGGGTGGTGATGTACAGGGGCACAGTCGGGTGGTGATGTACAGGAGCACAGTCGGGTGGTGATGTACAAGAGCACAGTCGGGTGGTGATGTACAGGGGCACAGTTGGGTGGTGATGTACAGGGGCACAGTCGGGTGGTGATGTACAGGGGCACAGTCGGGTGGTGATGTACAGGGGCACAGTCGGGTGGTGATGTACAGGGGCACAGTTGGGTGGTGATGTACAGGGGCACAGTCGGGTGATGATGTACAGGGGCACAGTCGGGTGGTGATGTACAGGGGCACAGTCGGGTGGTGATGTACAGGAGCACAGTCTGGTGGTGATGTACAGGAGCACAGTCGGGTGGTGATGTACAGGAGCACAGTCGGGTGGTGATGTACAGGGGCACAGTCGGGTGGTGATGTACAGGGGCACAGTCGGGTAGTGATGTACAGGGGCACAGTCGGGTGGTGATGTACAGGAGCACAGTCGGGTGGTGATGTACAGGGGCACAGTTGGGTGGTGATGTACAGGAGCACAGTCGGGTGGTGATGTACAGGGGCACAGTCGGGTGATGATATACAGGGGCACAGTCGGGTGGTGATGTACAGGGGCACAGTCGGGTGGTGATGTACAGGAGCACAGTCGGGTGATGATGTACAGGGGCACAGTCGGGTGGTGATGTACAGGAGCACAGTCGGGTGATGATGTACAGGGGCACAGTCGGGTGGTGATGTACAGGGGCACAGTCGGGTGGTGATGTACAGGAGCACAGTCGGGTGGTGATGTACAGGAGCACAGTCGAGTGGTGATGTACAGGGGCACAGTCGGGTGGTGATGTACAGGAGCACAGTCGGGTGGTGATGTACAGGAGCACAGTCGGGTGGTGATGTACAGGAGCACAGTCGGGTGGTGATGTACAGGGGCACAGTCGGGTGGTGATATACAGGGGCACAGTCGGGTAGTGATGTACAGGGGCACAGTCGGGTAGTGATGTACAGGGGCACAGTCGGGTGGTGATGTACAGGAGCACAGTCGGGTGGTGATGTACAGGGGCACAGTCGGGTGGTGATGTACAGGGGCACAGTCGGGTGATGATGTACAGGAGCACAGTCGGGTGGTGATGTACAGGTGCACAGTCGGGTGGTGATGTACAGGTGCACAGTCGGGTGGTGATGTACAGGGGCACAGTCGGGTGGTGATGTACAGGTGCACAGTCGGGTGGTGATGTACAGGGGCACAGTCGGATGGTGATGTACAGGGGCACAGTCGGGTGGTGATGTACAGGAGCACAGTCGGGTGGTGATGTACAGGAGCACAGTCGGGTGGTGATGTACAGGGGCACAGTCGGGTGGTGATGTACAGGAGCACAGTCGGGTGGTGATGTACAGGAGCACAGTCGGGTGGTGATGTACAGGAGCACAGTCGGGTGGTGATGTACAGGGGCACAGTCGGGTGATGATGTACAGGAGCACAGTCGGGTGGTGATGTACAGGTGCACAGTCGGGTGGTGATGTACAGGTGCACAGTCGGGTGGTGATGTACAGGGGCACAGTCGGGTGGTGATGTACAGGTGCACAGTCGGGTGGTGATGTACAGGGGCACAGTCGGATGGTGATGTACAGGGGCACAGTCGGGTGGTGATGTACAGGAGCACAGTCGGGTGGTGATGTACAGGAGCACAGTCGGGTGGTGATGTACAGGGGCACAGTCGGGTGGTGATGTACAGGAGCACAGTCGGGTGGTGATGTACAGGAGCACAGTCGGGTGGTGATGTACAGGAGCACAGTCGGGTGGTGATGTACAGGGGCACAGTCGGGTGGTGATGTACAGGGGCACAGTCGGGTGGTGATGTACAGGAGCACAGTCGGGTGGTGATGTACAGGGGCACAGTCGGGTGGTGATGTACAGGGGCACAGTCGGGTGGTGATGTACAGGGGCACAGTCGGGTGGTGATGTACAGGAGCACAGTCGGGTGGTGATGTACAGGGGCACAGTCGGGTGGTGATGTACAGGGGCACAGTCGGGTGGTGATGTACAGGAGCACAGTCGGATGGTGATGTACAGGGGCACAGTCGGGTGGTGATGTACAGGAGCACAGTCGGGTGGTGATGTACAGGGGCACAGTCGGGTGGTGATGTACAGGAGCACAGTCGGATGGTGATGTACAGGAGCACAGTCGGATGGTGATGTACAGGAGCACAGTCGGATGGTGATGTACAGGAGCACAGTCGGGTGGGGATGTACAGGGGCACAGTCGGGTGGTGATGTACAGGGGCACAGTCGGGTGGTGATGTGCAGGGGCACCGTCGGGTGGTGATGTACAGGGGCACAGTCGGGTGGTGATGTACAGGGGCACTGTCAGGGACCGACCCGGGAGACAGGGAGAGTAAGCCCTAAACTGACCATGAAACCGCTCTCCCTGCCTACTTGCCCATCCACCCTAAATGGTGGATGGACAACTGACGCCAGTCCGTTCCTGCGCTAAAGTGCAGTGGTGTAAAAACAAATAATATACATAATCAGTCACAGGCCAGAACAGAAACAAAAAACTACTAGACAACCAGATATACCAGATAGAATACAAATACTAACAGGGCAGAATATAAACTCACAAACAGAGCAGAATATAGTGAATTAACAAACAGTTCATAAACCAGATATCAGATAAATGGCAGATATGATAAAATGAACAAGATTAGGCATGGTATACAGCAATCATGGAGATGAAGGGGATAAACAGAAGAACTGAGAACCAAAACACTAAACTGAACAGGTAACATAGGACACTGTTCACAAACAGGTAAAAGTACAAAGGACAAAGATCAGATCACATCTCCTACTGAAGACCACATCTCTTAGTGAAGACCACATCTCTTAGTGAAGACCACATCTCCTAGTGAAGACCACATCTCTTAGTGAAGACCACATCTCTTAGTGAAGACCACATCTTCTAGTGAAGACCACATCTTCTAGTGAAGACCACATCTCCTAGTGAAGACCACATCTCCTAGTGAAGGCATCATCTCCTAGTGAAGACCACTTCACCTAAAGAAAACTACCTCCCCTAGTAAAGACCACATCTCCTAGTGAAGACCACATCTCTTAGTGAAGACCACATCTCTTAGTGAAGTCCACATCTCCTAGTGAAGAACACTTCTCCTAGGGAAGACCACATCTCCTAGTGAAGACCACATCTTCTAGGGCGGACCACATCTCCTAGTGAAGACCACATATCCTAGTGAAGACACATCACCTAGTGAAGACCACTTCACCTAAAGAAAACTACCTCCCCTAGTAAAGACCACATCTCCTAGTGAAGACCACGTCTCTTAGTGAAGACCACATCTCTTAGTGAAGTCCACATCTCCTAGTGAAGAACACTTCTCCTAGGGAAGACCACATCTTCTAGGGAGGACCACATCTTCTAGTGAAGACCACATCTTCCATGGAGGACAACATCTCCTAGTGAAGACCACATATCCTAGTGAAGACACATCACCTAGTGAAGACCACTTCACCTAAAGAAAACTACCTCCCCTAGTGAAGACCACGTCTCCTAGTGAAGACCATGTCTCTTAGTGAAGACCACATCTCTTAGTGAAGTCCACATCTCCTAGTGAAGAACACTTCTCCTAGGGAAGACCACATCTCCTAGTGAAGACCACATCTCCTAGTGAAGACCACTTCACCTTAAGAAAACTACCTCCCCTAGTGAAGACCACGTCTCCTAGTGAAGACCACATCTCCTAGTGAAGACCACTTCTTCTAGGGAGGACCATATCTCCTAGTGAAGACCATAGCTTCTAGTGAAGACCACAGCTTCTAGTGAAGACCACAGCTTCTAGTGAAGACCACGTCTCTTAGTGAAGACCACATTACCTAGTGAAGAACACTTCTCCTAGGGAAGACCACATCTCCTAGTGAAGACCACATCTCCTAGTGAAGACCATTTCACCTTAAGAAAACTACCTCCCCTAGTGAAGACCACGTCTCTTAGTGAAGACCACATCTCCTAGTGAAGACCACTTCTTCTAGGGAGGACCATATCTCCTTGTGAAGACCACAGCTTCTAGTGAAGACCACAGCTTCTAGTGAAGACCACAGCTTCTAGTGAAGACCACATCTTCTAGTGAAGACACATCACCTAGTGAAGACCACTTCTCCTAGTGAAGACCACATCTCCTTGTGAAGACCACTTCTTCTAGGGAGGACCATATCTCCTAGTGAAGACCATAGCTTCTAGTGAAGACCACAGCTTCTAGTGAAGACCACAGCTTCTAGTGAAGACCACGTCTCTTAGTGAAGACCACATTACCTAGTGAAGAACACTTCTCCTAGGGAAGACCACATCTCCTAGTGAAGACCACATCTCCTAGTGAAGACCATTTCACCTTAAGAAAACTACCTCCCCTAGTGAAGACCACGTCTCTTAGTGAAGACCACATCTCCTAGTGAAGACCACTTCTTCTAGGGAGGACCATATCTCCTTGTGAAGACCACAGCTTCTAGTGAAGACCACAGCTTCTAGTGAAGACCACAGCTTCTAGTGAAGACCACATCTTCTAGTGAAGACACATCACCTAGTGAAGACCACTTCTCCTAGTGAAGACCACATCTCCTTGTGAAGACCACTTCTTCTAGGGAGGACCATATCTCCTAGTGAAGACCACAGCTTCTAGTGAAGACCACAGCTTCTAGTGAAGACCACAGCTTCTAGTGAAGACCACATCTTCTAGTGAAGATCACATCTCCTAGTGAAGACCACAGCTTCTAGTGAAGACCACAGCTTCTAGTGAAGACCACATCTTCTAGTGAAGATCACAGCTTCTAGTGAAGACCACAGCTTCTAGTGAAGACCACATCTCCTAGTGAAGATCACAGCTTCTAGTGAAGACCACAGCTTCTAGTGAAGACCACATCTTCTAGTGAAGATCACAGCTTCTAGTGAAGATCACAGCTTCTAGTGAAGATCACAGCTTCTAGTGAAGATCACAGCTTCTAGTGAAGACCACATCTCCTAGTGAAGACACATCTCCTAGTGAAGACCACTTCTCCTAGTGAAGACCACATCTCTTAGTGAAGACCACATCTCTTAGTGAAGACCACATCTCTTAGTGAAGACCACAGCTTCTAGTGAAGACCACATCTCCTTGTGAAGACCACAGCTTCTAGTGAAGACCACATCTCTTAGTGAAGACCACATCTCTTAGTGAAGACCACATCTCCTTGTGAAGACCACAGCTTCTAGTGAAGACCACATCTCCTTGTGAAGACCACTTCACCTAAAGAAAAACACCTTCCCTAGTGAAGAACTTTCCCCCTATCTATATATTATCCACAGGATAGGTGATGTGTCTGATCATTGGGGTCCGACTGCTGGGACCTTCACAGAACAGAGATGTTTTTTGAGAAGCTTTGGTGGAAGATGTTATATCGGTGAACAATAACATTCTTGTTTGTATCTAGGAAATGAAATCCCATGTTGACCTAAGGATTCTCACAGCTGAGGGTTTGGTACCATTCTCTCTGGGCCTCAGGTTGATACATTCTGTCTGTACTGATACATTGTAGCAAACAATTAGGAAAGTAAAGAGACTATTGCTGGTGATGTGATAAGGATTGTTTCCACTCACTGACAGATCTGGTTAATTATTCTACTTTAGTTATATTGGGGGCCCAAGGAGGACCCCACGTCCCAAGGAATCTTGGTGGCTGTCCGGGCATGCTGGGAGTTGTAGTTTTGCAACATCTGGAGGTCCTCGCGTTGGAGACCACTGGTCTAGACCTAAATCTCCTCCCCTCACATGGTGTAGAGGAGACAGACACAACTTATCACCAGCCAAAGCTTAAAGGGGTACTCTGGTGGAAAACGTATTATTATTATTATTTTTTTTTTTTTAAATCAACTGGTGCCAGAAAGTTAAACAGATTTGTAAGTTACTTCTATTATTTCTTATTAGCTGCTGAATACTACAGAGGAAATGGTTTTCTTTTTGGAACACAGAGCTCTCTGCTGACATCATGACCACAGTGCTCTCTGCTGACATCTCCGTCCATTTTAGGAACTGTCCAGAGCAGCATATGTTTTCTATGGGGATTTTCTCCTACTCTGGGCAGTTCTTAAAATGGACAGAGATGTCAGCAGAGAGCACTGTGGTCGAGATGTCAGCAGAGAGGTCTGTGTTCCAAAAAGAAAACCATTTCCTCTGTAGTATTCAGCAGCTGATAAGTACTGGAAGGATTAAGATTTTTTTAATAGAAGTAACTTACAAATCTGTTTAACTTTCTGGCACCAGTTGATTTAAAAAAAAAAAAAAAAAAAGTTTTCCACGGGAGTACTTGTGAACAGGCTTAGAATGGTCCGTGTCTTCTGGGGAGAGAGGACTTGGAGGCTCCTCCCTCAGAACCTTTCAGTAGCTTCTAGCAGCAGCCTGTATGAGGGAAGGTCATGTGACCAGAACCCCATTCATCATTATACAGGTTGGACTCTGGATACTCAGACAAATATGAGGTTGTTTGGAGAGATGCCTCAGCCGCACGACAAGCCAAGTACTGGGACACTGCATCTATATGTCCTGGGATCTGCCGACCCATCTTTAAAGGGGTACTCCGCCCCTAGACATCTTATCCCCTATCCGTACCGGATGACTGGTAATGTGGTGCCAGAGTCTTGTGACGTCACGACCACACCCCTTGTGATGTCATGGTCACGCCCCCTCAATGCAAGTCTATGGGAGGGGGCATGACGGCCGTCATGCCCCCTCCCATAGACTTGCATTGAGGGGGCATGACTATGACATCACGAGTAGAGATGAGCGAACTTACAGTAAATTCGATTTGTCACGAACTTCTCGGCTCGGCAGTTGCTGACTTTTCCTGCATAAATTAGTTCAGCCTTCAGGTGCTCCGGTGGGCTGGAAAAGGTGGATACAGTCCTAGGAAAGAGTCTCCTAGGAATGTATCCACCTTTTCCAGCCCACGGGAGCACCTGAAAGCTGAACTAATTTATGCAGGAAAAGTCAGCAACCGCCGAGCCGAGAAGTTTGTGAGGAATCGAATTTACTGTAAGTTCGCTCATCTCTAATCACGAGCCTCCGGCGCTGCACCCGATGTTCTAAATGAACTCTGGGTACAGTAGGGAGATCTCGGAGAGCTCCAGCAGTGGGACCCCCACGATCAAACATCCTTTGGATAGGGGATAAGATGTCTAGGGGCGGAGTACCCCTTTAAAGTGTTGTTCAGTATCCGTCCTCATCACAATATGAGGGGGGGTCAGGTGATGCTGGGATTAAGTAGTATACAAGAAGCGGGCCTGGTGTCTCGTCCCCTGTATGAGGCTGCGATTAGCAGAAGCGGCTGCCCTAATGGAGATACTAATGATCCTCTTGTTACAGTGGATTATGGGCTTTATGTAAATGTTTCCAGATGAATTCATTAAACATTCACTGAAGCGTCGCGGCAGATCTGGAATCACAGACTCCGGAGGAGGCGCTATGTCCTAGACCGGAGAAAAGCATACTTGGGGGCCG